>NC_137126.1:797500-862500 GCF_949319135.1 Squalius cephalus | reverse complement strand
AGTGCATCTATCCATCATAAAGTGTATCTATCCATCATAAAAGTGCATCTATCCATCATAAAAGTGCATCTATCCATCATAAAGTGCATCTATCCATCATAAAAGTGCATCTATCCATCATAAAAGTGCATCTATCATCATAAAAGTGCATCTATCCATCATAAAGTGTATCTATCCATCATAAAAGTGCATCTATCCATCATAAAAGTACATCTATCCATCATAAAGTGTATCTATCCATCATAAAAGTGCATCTATCCATCATAAAGTGTATCTATCCATCATAAAAGTGCATCTATCCATCATAAAGTGTATCTATCCATCATAAAGTGTATCTATCCATCATAAAAGTGCATCTATCCATCATAAAGTGTATCTATCCATCATAAAAGTGCATCTATCCATCATAAAAGTGCATCTATCCATCATAAAAGTGCATCTATCCATCATACAAGTACATCTATCCATCATAAAGTGCATCTGTCCATCATAAAGTGCATCTGTCCATCATAAAAGTGCATCTGTCCATCATAAAGTGTATCTATCCATCATAAAAGTGCATCTATCCATCATAAAGTGCATCTATCCATCATAAAAGTGCATCTATCCATCATAAAAGTGCATCTATCCATCATAAAAGTGCATCTATCTATCAAAAAGTGCATCTATCCATCATAAAAGTGCATCTATCCATCATAAAGTGCATCATAAAGTGTATCTATCCATCATAAAAGTGCATCTGTCCATCATAAAAGTGCATCTATCCATCATAAAAGTGCATCTATCCATCATAAAGTGCATCTATCCATCATAAAAGTGCATCTATCCATCATAAAGTGCATCATAAAGTGCATCTATCCATCATAAAAGTGCATCTGTCCATCATAAAAGAGCATCTGTCCATCATAAAAGTGCATCTGTCCATCATAAAAGTGCATCTATCATCATAAAAGTGCATCTGTCCATCATAAAGTGCATCTGTCCATCATAAAAGTGTATCTATCCATCATAAAAGTGCATCTGTCCATCATAAAAGTGCATCTATCCATCATAAAAGTGCATCTATCATCATAAAAGTGCATCTATCATCATAAAAGTGCATCTATCCATCATAAAGTGCATCTATCCATTATAAAAGTGCATCTATCCATCATAAAGTGCATCTATCCATCATAAAAGTGCATCTATCCATCATAAAGTGCATCTGTCCATCATAAAGTGCATCTATCCATCATAAAAGTGCATCTATCCATCATAAAGTGCATCTATCATCATAAAAGTGCATCTGTCCATCATAAAGTGCATCTATCCATCATAAAGTGCATCTGTCCATCATAAAGTGCATCTATCCATCATAAAGTGCATCTATCCATCATAAAGTGCATCTGTCCATCATAAAGTGCATCTATCCATCATAAAAGTGCATCTACCCATCATAAAGTGCATCTATCCATCATAAAAGTGCATCTATCCATCATAAAGTGCATCTATCCATTATAAAAGTGCATCTGTCCATCATAAAGTGCATCTGTCCATCATAAAGTGCATCTATCCATCATAAAAGTGCATCTATCCATCATAAAAGTGCATCTGTCCATCATAAAGTGCATCTATCCATCATAAAAGTGCATCTGTCCATCATAAAGTGCATCTATCCATCATAAAAGTGCATCTATCCATCATAAAGTGCATCTATCCATTATAAAAGTGCATCTATCCATCATAAAAGTGCATCTATCCTTCATAAAGTGCATCTATCCATCATAAAAGTGCATCTGTCCATCATAAAGTGCATCTATCCATCATAAAAGTGCATCTATCCATCATAAAGTGCATCTATCCATTTTAAAAGTGCATTTATCCATCATAAAAGTGCATCTATCCTTCATAAAGTGCATCTATCCATCATAAAAGTGCATCTGTCCATCATAAAGTGCATCTATCCATCATAAAAGTGCATCTATCCATCATAAAGTGCATCTATCCATTATAAAAGTGCATCTATCCATCATAAAAGTGCATCTGTCCATCATAAAGTGCATCTATCCATCATAAAAGAGCATCTATCCATCATAAAAGTGCATCTATCCATCATAAAAGTGCATCTGTCCATCATAAAAGTGCATCTATCCATCATAAAGTGCATCTATCCATCATAAAGTGCATCTATCCATCATAAAGTGCATCTATCCATCATAAAGTGCTCCACAGGCTCCGGGAGTTAATAAAGCCCTTCTGAAGTGAAGTGATGCGTTTGTGTAAAAAAATATCCATATTTAAAACGTTATAAAGTAAAATAACCAGCTTCCGGCCAAACGAACATACGGATTTGACTTAAATGTAAAGCACAACTTACGCAACTCATGAAGTCAGAAGTAGCGCAGTGTGTCATGGCATCGCGTAAATATCAGCGATACGTCGCATTACTCACATAAGTTGCGCTTTAGACTTCTCGAATCTGTATGTTCATTTGGCCGGAAGCTGGTTATTTTACTTTATAACGTGTTAAATATATTATAAAGCTTGGAAGAGTCAGGACAGTTTTTAATATAACTCTGATTGTGTTCGTCTGAAAGAAGCATATACACCTAGGATGACTTGAGGGAGAGTAAATCATGGGCTAATTTTCATTTTTGGGTGAACTATCCCTTTAACTATTCCTGACTCTAAAGGCCCCGATATACTTCAAGAGAAATTGAAGAAACGAATTGGTGCAATGATGTCATTACGAACAAAATCAGGCCAGTTTGTTTCTGGAGTTTGAACTGTTTTTTAACTAAAACTAAACATTTCTGTTCATTGAAATGAAGCTAAAATAACAAAAAACATAAATATTAGTTGAAAAACTTAAAGTAAATGAAAATCAGAAAATATAAACTGAAATGAGTTTAAATTGAAGCACTAAATTATTAACTGGAAATAAATAAAAACTAAACCTGAAAATAAATAAACCTAAATAACAACATAAAAAAAAAACCTGAATAAAACCACAAAGCCCACATAGCGAAATTACTAAAAACGTTAACATGAAAGCAAAAAATATAAAATAAAAATTTTAATTTAAAATATTAAAGTCCCCCTCTATTCAATAATTGTAAAACTAATCTTTGATCACCAAAATGACATATTTAAACGTTTCTGCCTTAAAATGTAACTCGACACCCTTGCCTCATTTCGTATATGCGGTTCTATGAATATAAAATGAGCCCCGCCTCCACTCACTCACTCACTCAGCTCAGAGATCCACTGGTTGACGATCACAAATTCATAAGTCGACAGCATTGCTGAGTATTTCCTCCTTAAAACTGCAGTGAACCAAAGACAGTCTCAAAAACACGCTTTGAAATCGCTGGTGTTTCTGACGTCACAAACTACCTTGTAACCAATCAGATCAACGTGTGATCGTCAACCAGTGGATCTCTGAGCTGAGTGAGTGAGTGAGTGGAGGCGGGGCTCATTTGCATATTCAAAGAACTGCACATACCAAATAAGGCAAAGGTGTCGAGTTACATTCAAGATATTTTAAAGCATGAATAATTTTTTTCAAGGAAAAAACTTTCAATATGTAATTTTGGTGATCAAATATGAGTTTAAAGGGATAAAATTATTGATTACAGTGGGACTTTAAGAATTTATATATTTATCTATATTATGGATGTCCTATTCGTATTGAGAGGAATGCGCAACACACAGGCCTATCTAACCCTAATCTATCTAACCCTATCTAAATGTGGATGTCATCAGGATGTTCGCTGACAGCAAATGTTTTCAAACCCTAAACGAAGAACGTTGTGCATATCGTGGCCTTAATACAAACACTAAAGCGCTACATTGTTTCAGCGTCATCACAGTATGTAAACATGTTACATTTAAAAATCCTTCGTTTTTCATTGGAACATTCTCAAGGTCAAGAAGGTCACATGACTGGACTCACCGCACATTCTCATTGGGAGCTTTTCCCAACTTTCTGATGGCAGAGCATTCGTGCTTGTGTTCGTCCCACGCGGCGCGCTGACACGTGCGATCGCAATAGTGCGCAAACTTACACTGAGCGCAACGGTGAGGGTTCGGCTGCCGGCGGAAACAGCTGTGACACACCTGCAGAGAGAGACTGACACACACACACACACACACACACACACACACACACACACACACACCTGCGTTACACTGCAGCTTCTCCATCCCAAACACAGCTCTCATAACGCCGTTAAGACTCTTCATTACAGTGACGCAATGTGACGCGCTCATGCTAACTGGGTGTTTATTAGAGCCCTAGAATCCAGTTATAAAATGGAATTTACTGTATAACGTGGAATGTCATGTAATTTGTATTAAATGTTTATAAATGTTAAAGTTTTATGAATTCAATTGATTAGACATTCAATTGAGATGACATATTATGCCCCTTTTCATAAGATGTAATATAAATCTCTGGTGTCCCCAGAATGTGTCTGTGAAACTTCAACTCAAAATACCAGATCATTTATTATTACTTGTCAAATTTGCCCCTTTTTGTGTGTGAGCAATAACGCACCGTTTTTGTGTGTGTCCCTTTAAATGCAAATGAGCTGTTGCTCCGCCTCCGTTCAGAAGAGGGCGGAGTCTTTACTCGAGCTTCAGAAACTCCGGCAATAACAGAACAGGCCAATCTCACTCATCCAGAATCCCAGTATAACCAGTAGCGAGTGCAGCCTTACGGAGAGACTCAGGAAGACCTTCTGAATGTTAGTGGAGACATTTCTGTAGTTGTTGTGGAGTTACACTGATCATCTCATCATCATGTTGAACTTCTCCACAAGTGTCCACAGTTCCTGAGGTCTTTATAAGACAGCGGTGACATGTTCTGGTCAATAGTGTTCAGTGCTCGCAAAATAATATAGAATTCATAGACAATTGGAAAAGTTTTTGGGGCAAACCTGACCTGTTGAAAAGAGATGGTATTCATCCCTCCTGGGATGGTGCTGCTCTTCTCTCTAGTAATATGGCTCATAGTCTTAGAGCTCAAACATGACAATCTGGGGCTCAGGTCAGGAAGCAGACAGACTGGCTAAACCGACCGTCTGCTAGCGGCCTCGCGTCACCAAGGTCAGATAAATCCCATCACATAGAGCCTCTTTCACCTAGATATCATCATATAGAGACTGTCTGTTCCCCGAATTAGGACATACAAAAAACTCCCAAACCCATCTAAGGTTAAAAATTTAATTGATGTTCAACAAATAAAAAACAGCTATAATACAGATGAGCAAATGCTAAAGCTTGGGTTGCTGAATATTTGTTCCCTTACTCCAAAAGCACTCATTGTTAATGAAATGATTTCAGATAATAACCTAGATGTGCTGTGTTTGACAGAAACCTGGCTAAAACCAAACGATTACATTACTTTAAATGAGTTCACCCCGCAAGATTACTGTTATAAACATGAGCCTTGTCTGACACGCAAAGGGGGAGGAGTTGCTGTAATTTATAGTAATATCTTCAGAATTACTAAGAAGTCAAGTTTTAAATATAATTCTTTTGAATTGTTGGTGCTTAATGTAAAAATATATAGTGTAAATGACAAATCACGTTTGAGATTTGTGCTGGCTTCTGTATACAGAGTTAGTACTGGCTGCAGATAAAGTACTAATTGTTGGTGATTTTAATATACACATCGATAATGAAAAAGATGCATTGGGATTGGCATTTAAAGACATTGTAAACTCTATTGGAGTTAGACAACACGTGTCAGGACCTACTCATTGTCGTAATCATACTCTAGATCAGGGTTCACCAATCTCGGTCCTGGAGGGCCGCTGTCCTGCAGAGTTTAGCTCCAACCCCAATTAAACACACCTGAACCAGCTAATCAAGGTCTCACTAGGCATACTAGAAACTTTCAAACAGGTGTGTTGGAGCTGGTTGGAGCTAAACTCTGCAGGACAGCGGCCCTCCAGGACCGAGATTGGTGAACCCTGCTCTAGATCTAATATTATCACACGGAATAGATGTTGATGCTGTTGAAATTCTGCAGCAGAGCGATGACATCTCAGATCATTACCTAGTCTCGTGTAAACTTCATTTAGCCAAGGCTGCAAAGCCGACTCCGTGTTTCAAATATGTGAGATCTATCACTTCTGCTACTAAAGATTGCTTTATTAATAATCTTCCTGATCAGTTTCACCATCTCAGCATCCCGGATAAGCTTAGAAGAACTCGATAATGCAACAGAAACTTTTAACTCTCTCTTTTCCAGCACTTTAGACACAGTTGCTCCGTTGCGCTTAAAGAAGATTAAAGAAAATAGTCCAACGCCGTGGTATAACGAGCACACTCGGGCCCTTAAGAGAGCAGCCAGAGAGATGGAGCGCAACTGGAAGAAAACAAAACTAGAGGTATTTCGCATTTCATGGAAAGAGAGCTCGATTGCTTACAGAGAGGCTTTAAAAGCTGCTAGATCTGCTTATTTTACAACCCTATTAGAAGAAAATAAACATAATCCTAGGTATTTATCTGAAACGGTGGCTAAACTAACGAAAAATAAATCTTCAAGCACCGAAGTTTCCAAGCAGCACAAAGGTAATGACTTTATGAACTTCTTCACTTATAAGATTGATAATATCAGGGAGAAAATTATAACTATGCAACCGTCTACTACAGTATCGCATCAGGCAGTGCATTGTAGTCTCCCTGAGGAAAAATTTGATTCATTCGTTGCTATAGGAGAGGAAGAATTTACTAAACTCGTTAAATCATCTAAATCTACAACATGTATGTTAGACCCTATACCGACTAAGCTACTGAAAGAGATGCTTCCAGAGGTCATAGATCCTCTTCTTAATATCATTAATTCATCTTTGTCTCTAGGATACGTACCAAAAACCTTTAAGCTGGCTATGATTAAACCGCTTGTTAAAAAAACGCAACTTGATCCTACAGAATTAGTCAATTACAGGCCGATCTCGAATCTACCTTTTCTGTCAAAGATATTAGAAAAGGCAGTATCCTCACAACTGTGTTCCTTTCTTGAAAGAAATGATATCTGCGAGGATTTCCAGTCCAGATTTAGACCGTACCATAGTACTGAGACTGCTCTCGTTAGAGTCACAAATGATTTGCTCTTATCATCCGATCGTGGTTGTATCTCGCTATTAGTGTTACTCGATCTTAGTGCTGCATTTGACACCATCGACCACAACATTCTTTTAAATAGACTTGAAAATTATGCTGGCATTAGTGGAATTGCACTAGCATGGTTTAAATCATACTTATCTGACCGTTATCAGTTTGTAGCAGTAAATGAAGAGATGTCTCATCGATCACAAGTTCAGTATGGCGTACCACAAGGCTCAGTACTAGGACCGCTGCTGTTCACTCTGTACATGCTACCCTCACACACACACACACACACACACACACACACACACACACACACACACACACACACACACACACACACACACACACACACACACACACACACACACACACACACACACACACTCTGTACATGCTACCCTTGGGAGATATCATTAGGAAGCATGGCATTAGCTTTCACTGTTATGCTGACGATACTCAGCTCTATATTTCTTCACGCCCAGACGAAACTTACCAATTCACAAAATTAACAGAATGCACAGCTGATATAAAAAACTGGATAACTAGTAATTTCCTACTACTTAATCCTGAAGAAACAGAGATTCTAATTATTGGACAAAAAACGTCCAATCTGACCTCTGACCTGTAACGCTGCCTGGATCATAATCACACACTGTTCGCTCGTTGGCCAGAGGAGAACTGACCGACTGAGTCAGGGTTCTCCCAGGTTTTATTCTCCATTCTGTCACTGATGGAGTTTTGGTTCCTTGCCACTGTCGCCTTGGCTTGTGGCTTGCTTAGTTGGGGACATTTCATATTCAACAATAGCACTATATAAATAAAGGTGACTTGACTTGACTTGTCTGTGCTCAACCACAGAACAGATTCATGCTTTGCTGGATCTTCTGCCATTGTGTTAGAACTGGTCTCTGTTGTCGCTTGTCGTGTGTGTAAACGTGCAGATTAAGGGCCGGTAATATTATAATAAGATCCTCTTCATACGTCGGAAGGAGAGCAAAATCTGATCGGCTTATTTTTTGACATGCTTGCAGAGAAAGGCTCACCAGAACACAGTTACTGGGTTTCACTTTTCACGTTCTGGGTTGGTAGAAGCACCGGGACCCGATTATAGCACTTACACACGGGAAAAGTCTGATTTTCATGAAACGTCCCCTTTAAAGTTTTTCATAGGGCCCTAAAAATTTCATTTTCATTACATTTTTTATTACTTTTTTGTCAAATTGAATGCGTTTTACGATTTGAATTAACTAAACGCTTTTTGATTATTAAAATTTAATTCACCTATTAAAAGTCCAGAAAAATTAAGGAGGAAATTCAGTCATAAAAATAGCATTTTCAATATAATGCAGAATGTCACATAATTTGTATCATTGTAAAAAAAAAAAAGAAAAAAAAAAAAGTTCAGTTGTTAAACCTTTATGAATTCAATTGATTAGACATGTTTTTTTGATTATTACAATGTAATTAAACCATTAAAATGGAACCAGAAAAATGAAGACAGAAAAATTAAATTCATAGGGTTCAACTTTTCATTCAAATGGTTAAACTTTTAAATAGTTTTCAATTAATTAATAAATAAACAAACATATAATTAATAAGTCCAGAAAAAAAAAAACTTAGCCAAGTTTAGTGTTTTGTTCAAACTCTAGACTTTTTAAGGAGGCGAAACTGTGATGGTGTCACATGAGAGTGGGATCTCTCCCATGAAAACGACAAGTCAATGTTTCTCCAGGGGAAAAACACAGAATGTGCAACTAACAGACTCCAAGGGTTTGCATTCCCAAAGCAATATTTAATGGAAAGCCACGGCGATAAGGAGAAACATCTCGACTGAATAATCACTGGTTTAAACCATCAGCCGACAAACATCTACACCCTGAGTGCAGAGATAAAATCATAAAGATGAATATGCCACGAGTTATTACAGAATCTCCGAGGTCAGCAGGTCAGAATCCTCAACAGTCTTCCGAAGTAAACCGTTCCCGGTTAAATCCCGATCTCACCTGTCGAGCCCGGTTAAACCCCACCTGTTAATCTCACCTGTCGAACACGACGGCGGCGAAGCTTGCCTCAGCGAACACCACCTCTCCCGCTGAAAGATGCTTCGTGACCCGGAGCCCACGGCCTTTCTCTCCGGCCGCAAACACTTCCACGGGATCCATGTTCTCCACAGTCATGACCACACACACACACACACACTGCTTGTGTTCCCAGCGCTTCTCTTCCCTTCCAGCCACTCCGGCTCGGCTAAAAATAGAGGAGAGTTACAGTTACTGTTGGAGTATTTCTGTCCGTCAGCTGCGTGTGCTCATCACACCAAACATGAGCTGACATCAGCAGACGAATAAATCATCTTTATCTGCATCCATATGATCTTTCAATAAGGGTCATTTCCATTTCATGTTCTTTTGGGTCAATTTTTTGGGTTATTTTTTCAGTGTTTGGGTAGTTTTTGTGTTACCCAGATCCTGGGTCAGACGTAACAACCCAGTGTTTGTGTAGTTTTTGTGTTACCCAGATCCTGTGTCTGACGTAACAATCCAGTGTTTGTGTAGTTTTTGTGTTACCCAGATCCTGGGTCAGACGTAACAACCCAGTGTTTGGGTAGTTTTTGTGTTACCCAGATCCTGGGTCAGACGTAACAACCCAGTGTTTGTGTAGTTTTTGTGTTACCCAGATCCTGGGTCAGACGTAACAACCCAGTGTTTGTGTCTTCTTTGTGTTGCCCAGATCCTGGGTCAGACGTAACAACCCAGTGTTTGTGTAGTTTTTGTGTTACCCAGATCCTGGGTCAGACGTAACAACCCAGTGTTTGTGTCTTCTTTGTGTTGCCCAGATCCTGGGTCAGACGTAACATCCCAGTGTTTGTGTAGTTTTTGTGTTACCCAGATCCTGGGTCAGACGTAACAACCCAGTGTTTGTGTCTTCTTTGTGTTGCCCAGATCCTGGGTCAGACGTAACAACCCAGTGTTTGTGTCTTCTTTGTGTTGCCCAGATCCTGGGTCAGATGTAACAACCCAGTGTTTGGGTAGTTTTTGTGTTACCCAGATCCTGGGTCAGACGTAACAACCCAGTGTTTAGGTAGTTTTTGTGTTACCCAGATCCTGGGTCAGACGTAACAACCCAGTGTTTGTGTAGTTTTTGTGTTACCCAGATCCTGGGTCAGACGTAACAACCCAGTGTTTAGGTAGTTTTTGTGTAACCCAGATCCTGGGTCAGACGTAACAACCCAATGTTTGGGTAGTTTTTGTGTTGCCCAGATCCTGGGTCAGACGTAACAACCCAGTGTTTAGGTAGTTTTTGTGTAACCCAGATCCTGGGTCAGACGTAACATCCCAGTGTTTGTGTCTTCTTTGTGTTGCCCAGATCCTGGGTCAGACGTAACAACCCAGTGTTTGTGTAGTTTTTGTGTTACCCAGATCCTGGGTCAGACGTAACAACCCAATGTTTGGGTAGTTTTTGTGTTACCCAGATCCTGGGTCAGACGTAACAACCCAATGTTTGGGTAGTTTTTGTGTTACCCAGATCCTGGGTCAGACGTAACAACCCAATGTTTGGGTAGTTTTTGTGTAACCCAGATCCTGGGTCAGACGTAACAACCCATTGGTTGAGTTATTTATCATGGGCTTTTTTTATATGGTTAGAAGATGGCTGTGTCTCATGTGACCTTGTTATTTGTACACGCTGTGACTATACAAATCACAACATGTAAATAGGAAAATGTTGGCGATATTTTGTCACTTATTGGGAGCAGTATGCTAGCTGGAGCCGTTTACCTCCAGTCTTTGTGCTATAGGCTAGCGGTGGGTGCATCAGGCAGAGTTACGGCACGCACGGAGATTAGAAGGGTATGTGTGGACTCATCTAACTCTGGGGGATACGCTGAATAAGCTAAAGTCCCAAAAACTGGGAGTATTCCTTTAAACAGTCAAACACACACAAAATCAGAATGCCGGTCGTGGCGAGTATTCACGTAAACACAGTCAGTTATGTTTTAACGTAAACAGTTGAGAAAGAAAACGCATGTGTAAAAGTATGATGGATCCGTGCGTCAGGTCTTAAAGTTACAGCAGCCTAACAAACCTGCTGCCAAATTATGAGATGGTATTGTGTCAGCTAGATCTGGTTATTTTTCTCAGATAATTGTCAGCAATCAGAGAAACCCTAAACAACTGTTTCACTCGATCAACAAGCTGCTTAAAAATCACAGCCTCTCTAATGTTCCTGCTTCAACTCACCTTTGAGTTTTTTAGCACCAAAATTGATAATATACGTAACCACATTTTTACCACTCATACTCTTGCTGCCTCCTCCTTAAATATTTCTGCATTTTCTGGTATCTCTTTCTCTAACTTTGCAATTCATGACTCCCAGTCTCTATGTAATATGGTTTCAAAACTGAAAGCCTCAACTTCCAGAGTTGATCCGATACCATCTTGTCTTTTTAAATCATGTTTTGATCCCTCTCTCCTGTTGTTTTGAGAATTATCAATAACTCTCTGTGCACCGGTGTTGTGCCGGCCGCACTTAAAATTGCTGCTGTCACCCCTGTACTAACAAAACTAGCCAAACTAACACCATGGACTTTGATAATCTGAATAATTTTCATCCCATCTCTAATCTTCCATTCCTTGCCAAAATTTTGGAACAAACAGTGGCTTCTCAACTGCTTTCTCATCTTTCCTCTAATGATCTTTTTGAGCCACTTCAGTCTGGATTCCGTGAACTCCACAGCACTGAAACAGCGCTAGTTAAAGTCACTAATGACTTGTTAATGGCTTCTGATTCTGGCCGTCTATCTATACTGATTCTTCTTGATCTTAGTGCCACTTTTGACACTATAGATCCCTCCATTTTAATCACCCGCTTAGAGACTATCTTTGAAGTTTCTGATTCTGCATTAAAGTGGTTTAAGTCCTACCTCTCTGATCGCAAGCAGTTTGTTGTGATGGATGATTGCAAGTCTGAGGTCGGTGTGGTGCACTCTGGTGTTCCCCAGGGATCAGTTTTGGGCCCTTTACTTTTTAGTATTTACATTTTTACATTTGGCCAACTTTTAAGAACACTTGGGGCTCTATCTTGCACCCAGCGCAATTGACTTTGTACACGACGCATGTTTCATTCCTATTCTGCTCCCGACGCACAGCGGACTTTTCCCTCCACAGACGCACGCCAGTAAATTAGGGAATGAACTTGCGCTCCCGGGGGCGGTTCAGGAAAAAGAGGAGGCGTGTTCCAGCGTAAACGTTCCCTGGTGCTATTTTGCAGTTTCAGAAAACAATTCCGCCACTGACCAGGAGAAACCTCGTCTAAAGTCAGTGGCGCGTTGCGCATGTTATTCAGATGCTATTTTAAGGGCGCATGCTTGGCCATAATCAATGTAGCGTGTGCACAATGCACACACACTTTGCTTCTCTCATCTACACAGAAACAGCAGTTTTCATTTTTGCAAATATAGGCTACATAATTACAAGGAAAAATATTAACACACGAGGGAAATCATTGTTGTATCCATGAAGATGTGAAAAAATCTAGCTTACACATTTACCCAAATTATCATACGCCTGTTTAACCGAAGCTAATCTGGGTGTGTTTCTCCATCCCCAATGTCACTTCTCTGTGTGTTACGGCCCTGACGAGAACGTTGGTCTCCTCGGCTGTGAACCGCTCCTGGCAAATCCGCCGTTATAATAGCAATCCGCCATGGAACAAGCGCGCCTGCTCTTAAAGGCAATGTGAGATGACGCTCTGATTGGTTTATTTCACGTTACGCCCAAACCACACCTATGAGTAATGAAGCGACTTCAGACCAACACATTTTAGATTTGCGTCGGGTGCAAGAGTCATTTATCCCGCCGGTATAACAGCAACAGCGCCCGAGATCCGCCCACAAAGTCACTTGCGTTTCGCGCTTGATACTTGCGTTTCAGATCGTTAAAACAGGGCCCTCAGTCTTAACTTTCACTTTTATGCCGATGACACTCAGATCTATATACATTCAAAACCTGATGTCAATATGCCTGTGTCTCTTCTTTCTCAATGTTTTACTGAGATTAAAAAATGGATGTCTGAAAATTGTCTCTGTCTAAACAGTGACAAGACTGAAGTGATGCTTATTGGTTCACCTCATCAGTTGCGTAGAGCAGAGTCCATAACCTTAAGTGTGGATGGCTCTGCTTTGCAATTCCAAACTAAACAAAAAAATCTGGGGGTGATATTTGACGCCAGTTTAACATTTGACCATCATGTTCGTAACACAGTCAAAGCATCATTTTTTCATCTCAGAAACATTGCCAAATTACATCCCATGTTGACTTTCTCTGTGGCTGAAAGTTAATCAACACTTTTGTTTTTTCACGTATTGATCATTGTAATGCTTTGCTGGCTGGAGTTTCTAAAGCTACCCTAAGTAAATTACATTAGCTGCTAGGATTCTGACTGGGACCAATGCAAGGGAGCACATCACACCTGTCCTGGAAAAATTGTACTGGCTTCCTGTTAGTTTTCGTATTGATTTTAAAATTCTCATGCTCATTTATAAGGCCTTGAATACTTTGGCCCCTCAATATTTGTATGAGCTTTGAACCCCTTACACTCCTACACGTGCTCTACGCTCTTCTGAAGCTGGTCTTCTGACTGTCCAAACAACACGGCTAAAAACTTTTCTGGCTCCTAAATTGTGGAATTCCCTGCCCTCTGAGATTAGGAATGCAGAATCCCTTAGTGTTTTTAAATCGTCCCTTAAAACTTACTTTTTTAGGGTAGCTTTTATGTGATTCATGTGATTACTTTGTTTGTTATTATATTGGCTTTTTATTTTTATTGTATGGTTAGTTTTTTACTGCCTGCACTGGTATGTGTATCTTTTAATTTCATATTTTTATGTAAAGTGCTTTGAGATGCTACTTTTAAAGGCGCTATATAAAATAAAGTTTATTATTATTATTATATTAAAAATATCTATATGGCAGTTTTTCCGAATGGTATCAATGTTGAAATTGTGGCCTGTGGAAAAGCTGTGTGGCTAACTTTGGAAAACCATTTGCCACAAAATGAATGTCAATCAAATGATCATCTTCGTGACACCAGCCTAAGATTTAAAAGACATCTATCTTTGATAAACACCCAATTTATACACTGAAAAATTAATATTATAAAAATAAAATTTACTTCTATATTTTTTTTTCTACTTACCACAGTAATGTACTGTTATATGTACAATTTATTTAATTTTACATTATTTTCTCTAGATTTTTCTACAGATCTTGAGAAACAAGTACACTAACTGTACAAATGACTTTATTGGGGACAAAACTGTGCTGGAAAAGACCGGGAGAGTTCAGTGTCTGAAAAATCAAAGCTCTTCAGTCAAAGATGTTCTCATATGGAGGATTTGGGAAAACGGCAGTGTTTACATCAGGTGTGTGTGAAACCCAGAGCTTCCAGACTTGATTGATTTTCGGAAAAAGTGCCATCGCTCCAAACAACTGTGTATGTTTTATCAAAACTGTTTACAGCAGGAGTGAGTGTGAAAGAGACGCTGGACACGATCAACACAAACATGACAGAGAAACACTGCAGGAACCAACAGGCTTTTAATCAGGAGACGCCAGAGACACACATTCACAATATTATATTAGTCATAATTATTTTACTGAATACACACAACACATACGCAAAAATCACAATTTTGATTATTGAAAAAACATTCTTAAAAACTACAAATAACATATATAAAATAATATCAGTATTTGAAAAAATATAGCAATTCAAGATATAAAGTGAGGAATCCTGAGTAAAAACCCATTTGCACATGAAAGCCTTTAGTGTAATTATTACATTCACCATTATATGAATGGAATAAAACATCAGTAAGGAATAATGTTTTTATGAGTTTGAGCACATACTGAAGAAACACTCGGCAAAACAATCAAAAACAGAGTTTTCTTTGGGTCCAGAACTTCAGGCTATAATCTGAGAGGAAATTAATCTGCAGTTTACGCATTAAGATCAAGGCACTTGAAATATTCCAAACCGTTTCAATACTGACTAAAGTCCACTTCTCTCTGACAGTGAGTTTTAATTAATTAGCTATACAGTATATGAGATTAGTTTATTACAGAAAGTCTGCCCTTGACGCAATCATTAAGTGAAATCAAAATGGACAATTATAGTTTTTAATGGATATATTTATTCTAAATGATTTATGGGTGCACATCATTATTGTGTTAATAATCTTGAATCAGAATAAGTTCCTCTTGCAGCGTCTCTTCTCTTCTCTGATGATGTGGGCGGGGCAACCTGTCACTCACATGAGATCAGCCAATAGCAAACCAAAATCATCCAATCAATTCCTCACAGACATGATCAAGCCCCGCCCACATTTGTTCTTGTTCCTGAAGCGTTTCACTCGTATATACGACACAATAGAGAAGAAAAGACCAGCACAACTTCAATTCAATGCCGAATTTAAAGTATTCGTTCACTTCAGAATTAAAATTTCCTGATACTTTATTCACCCCCACGTCATCCAAGATATTCTTATATTCACTCGAAAAGAAATTAAGGATTTTTCTCCATATAATGGATCTCAATGGGGTCCAACAGGTTGAAGGTCCAAATTGCAGTTTCAAGATTCAATACGAGCATTTGTGGTTAAAAGTATATAAATGTTTAAGTGTTCTAAAATGTCCGCTGGTTTGTCTAGATAAGACTCTTATTCCTCGGCTGGATCGTGTCGAGACTTTGAAGCTGCACTGAAACTCACATCTGGACCTTCGACCCGTTGGACCCCATTGAAGACACTATATGGAGAAACATCCCGGAATGATTTCCTCAAAAACCTTTCCACTGAAGAAAGAAAGACATGAATATCTTGGATGATGTGGGGAGGATCAATTATCAGGAAATTCTAATTCTGAAGTGAAGTACTCCTACTCCTATAGATCGTAGTAGTCGAGATGGGCTCCCGAGGGGTACGTGTCCTCCAGAAGGACCTTCATGAGTTTGCTGACGGACTGCTCACAGGTGAGGAGCTGACCGTTAGCATGCATGACGCTAAACGTGTTCCTGAGAGTGTCGTCAGCAGAACTACTCCTCGCCTGAAGCTGCATGTCCGTGTCCAGAGGGCCTGCGGGAACACCAGAACACAACGTTACAAACACCAGAACACAGCGATATAAACACCAGACCGTTACAAACACCAGAACACAGCGTTATAAACACCAGAACAGTGTTATAAACACCAGAACACAGCGTTATAAACACCAGACCGTTACAAACACCAGAACACAGCGTTACAAACACCAGAACACAGCGTTATAAACACCAGACCAGAACACAGTTACAAACACCAGAAACACCAGAACACAGCGTTATAAACACCAGACCGTTACAAACACCAGAACACAGCGTTACAAACACCAGAACACAGCGTTATAAACACCAGACCGTTACAAACACCAGAACACAGCGTTACAAACACCAGAACACAGCGTTATAAACACCAGACCGTTACAAACACCAGAACACAGCGTTATAAACACCAGAACACAGCGTTATAAACACCAGACCGTTACAAACACCAGAACACAGCGTTACAAACACCAGAACACAGCGTTATAAACACCAGACCGTTACAAACACCAGAACACAGCGTTACAAACACCAGAACACAGCGTTATAAACACCAGACCGTTACAAACACCAGAACACAGCGTTACAAACACCAGAACACAGCGTTATAAACACCAGACCAGAACACAGTTACAAACACCAGAAACACCAGAACACAGCGTTATAAACACCAGAACACAGCGTTATAAACACCAGAACAGTGTTAAAAACACCAGAACACAGCGTTATAAACACCAGAACACAGCGTTAAAAACACCAGAACAGTGTTATAAAAACCAGAACAGTGTTATAAACACCAGAACAGTGTTAAAAACACCAGAACAGTGTTATACACCAGAACAGTGTTAAAAACACCAGAACACAGCGTTATAAACACCAGAACACAGTGTTATAAACACCAGAACACAGCGTTATAAACACCAGAACACAGCGCTAAAAACACCAGAACACAGTGTTATAAACACCAGAACAGTGTTATAAACACCAGAACAGTGTTATAAAAACCAGAACACAGTGTTATAAACACCAGAACAGTGTTATAAACACCAGAACACAGCGTTATAAACACCAGAACAGTGTTATAAACACCAGAACACAGTGTTAAAAACACCAGAACAGTGTTATAAACACCAGAACACAGCGTTGAAAACACCAGAACACAGCGTTATAAACACCAGAACAGTGTTATAAACACCAGAACAGCGTTATAAACACCAGAACAGTGTTATAAACACCAGAACAGTGTTATAAACACCAGAACACAGCGTTATAAACACCAGAACACAGTGTTATAAACACCAGAACACAGCGAACACAGCGTTATAAACACCAGAACACAGCGTTATAAACACCAGAACAGTGTTAAAAACACCAGAACACAGCGTTATAAACACCAGAACACAGCGTTAAAAACACCAGAACAGCGTTATAAAAACCAGAACAGCGTTATAAACACCAGAACAGCGTTATAAACACCAGAACACAGCGTTAAAAACACCAGAACAGTGTTATAAAAACCAGAACAGTGTTATAAACACCAGAACAGTGTTAAAAACACCAGAACAGTGTTATACACCAGAACAGTGTTAAAAACACCAGAACACAGCGTTATAAACACCAGAACACAGTGTTATAAACACCAGAACACAGCGTTATAAACACCAGAACACAGCGTTATAAACACCAGAACACAGCGCTAAAAACACCAGAACACAGTGTTATAAACACCAGAACACAGCGTTATAAACACCAGAACACAGCGTTATAAACACCAGAACACAGCGCTAAAAACACCAGAACACAGTGTTATAAACACCAGAACAGTGTTATAAACACCAGAACAGTGTTATAAAAACCAGAACACAGTGTTATAAACACCAGAACAGTGTTATAAACACCAGAACACAGCGTTATAAACACCAGAACAGTGTTATAAACACCAGAACAGCGTTATAAACACCAGAACATTGTTATAAACACCAGAACACAGTGTTAAAAACACCAGAACAGTGTTATAAACACCAGAACACAGCGTTAAAAACACCAGAACACAGCGTTATAAACACCAGAACAGTGTTATAAACACCAGAACAGCGTTATAAACACCAGAACAGTGTTATAAACACCATAACAGCGTTATAAACACCAGAACAGTGTTATAAACACCAGAACACAGCGTTATCAACACCAGAACACAGTGTTAAAAACACCAGAACAGTGTTATAAACACCAGAACACAGCATTATAAATGCCAGAACACAGCGTTATAAACGCCAGAACACAGTGTTAAAAACACCAGAACAGTGTTATAAACACCAGAACACAGCATTATAAACGCCAGAACACAGCGTTATAAACACCAGAACACAGCATTATAAACACCAGAACACAGCGTTATAAACACCAGAACACAGCGTTATAAACACCAGAACAGTGTTAAAAACACCAGAACACAGCGTTATAAACACCAGAACAGTGTTAAAAACACCAGAACACAGCGTTATAAACACCAGAACAGTGTTAAAAACACCAGAACAGTGTTAAAAACACCAGAACACAGCGTTATAAACACCAGAACACAGCATTATAAACGCCAGAACAGTGTTAAAAACACCAGAACACAGCGTTATAAACACCAGAACACAGCATTATAAACACCAGAACAGTGTTAAAAACACCAGAACACAGCATTATAAACACCAGAACAGTGTTATAAACACCAGAACAGTGTTAAAAACACCAGAACAGCGTTATAAACACCAGAACACAGCATTATAAACACCAGAACACAGCATTATAAACGCCAGAACAGTGTTAAAAACACCAGAACACAGCATTATAAACACCAGAACAGTGTTAAAAACACCAGAACACAGCGTTATAAACACCAGAACACAGTGTTATAAACACCAGAACACAGCGTTATAAACACCAGAACAGTGTTATAAACACCAGAACAGTGTTATAAACACCTGAACACAGCGTTATAAACACCAGAACACAGCGTTATAAACACCCGAACAGTGTTATAAACACCAGAACAGTGTTAAAAACACCAGAACAGTGTTATAAACACCAGAACACAGCGTTATAAACACCAGAACAGTGTTAAAAACACCAGAACACAGCGTTATAAACACCAGAACAGTGTTAAAAAAACAGAACAGTGTTATAAACACCAGAACACAGCGTTATAAACACCAGAACAGTGTTAAAAACACCAGAACACAGCATTATAAACACCAGAACAGTGTTATAAACACCAAAACAGTGTTAAAAACACCAGAACAGTGTTATAAACACCAGAACACAGAGTTATAAACACCAGAACATAGCGTTATAAACACCAGAACAGTGTTAAAAACACCAGAACACAGCGTTATAAACACCAGAACAGTGTTAAAAAAAACAGAACAGTGTTATAAACACCAGAACACAGCGTTATAAACAACAGAACAGTGTTAAAAACACCAGAACACAGCATTATAAACACCAGAACAGTGTTATAAACACCAGAACAGTGTTAAAAACACCAGAACACAGCATTATAAACAGCAGAACAGTGTTAAAAACACCAGAACACAGCGTCAAAAACACCGGAACACAGCGTTATAAACACCAGAACAGTGTTCAAAACACCAGAAGAGTGTTATAAACACCAGAACACAGCGTTATAAACACCAGAACAGTGTTAAAAACACCAGAACACAGCGTTATAAACACCAGAACACAGTGTTATAAACACCAGAACACAGCGTTATAAACACCAGAACAGTGTTATAAACACCAGAACACAGCGTTATAAACACCAGAACAGTGTTAAAAACACCAGAACACAGCGTTATAAACACCAGAACAGTGTTAAAAACACCAGAACAGTGTTAAAAACACCAGAACAGTGTTATAAACACCAGAACACAGAGTTATAAACACCAGAACACAGCGTTATAAACACCAGAACAGTGTTAAAAACACCAGAACACAGCATTATAAACACCAGAACAGTGTTAAAAAAACCGAACAGTGTTATAAACACCAGAACACAGCGTTATAAACAACAGAACAGTGTTAAAAACACCAGAACACAGCATTATAAACACCAGAACAGTGTTAAAAACACCAGAACACAGCGTCAAAAACACCGGAACACAGCGTTATAAACACCAGAACAGTGTTAAAAACACCAGAACACAGCGTTATAAACACCAGAACAGTGTTAAATACACCAGAACAGTGTTAAAAACACCAGAACAGTGTTATAAACACCAGAACACAGAGTTATAAACACCAGAACACAGCGTTATAAACACCAGAACAGTGTTAAAAACACCAGAACACAGCATTATAAACACCAGAACAGTGTTAAAAACACCAGAACACAGCGTTAAAAACTCCAGAACACAGCGTTATAAACACCAGAACAGTGTTAAAAACACCAGAACAGTGTTCAAAACACCAGAACAGTGTTATAAACACCAGAACACAGCGTTATAAACACCAGAACAGTGTTAAAAACACCAGAACACAGCGTTAAAAACACCGGAACACAGCGTTATAAACACCAGAACAGTGTTCAAAACACCAGAACAGTGTTATAAACACCAGAACAGTGTTACCAGAACAGTGTTATAAACACCAGAACAGTGTTATAAACACCAGAACAGTGTTATAAACACCAGAACACAGCGTTAAAAACACCGGAACACAGCGTTATAAACACCAGAACAGTGTTCAAAACACCAGAACAGTGTTATAAACACCAGAACAGTGTTATAAACACCAGAACAGTGTTAAAAACACCAGAACAGTGTTATAAACACCAGAACACAGCGTTAAAAACACCAGAACACAGTGTTATAAACACCAGAACACAGCGTTATAAACACCGGAACACAGCGTTATAAACACCAGAACAGTGTTATAAACACCAGAACAGTGTTAAAAACACCAGAACACAGCGTTAAAAACACCGGAACACAGCGTTATAAACACCAGAACACAGCGTTATGAACACCAGAACAGTGTTATAAACACCAGAACACAGTGTTATAAACACCAGAACACAGCGTTATGAACACCAGAACAGTGTTATAAACACCAGAACACAGTGTTATAAACACCAGAACACAGCGTTATGAACACCAGAACAGTGTTATAAACACCAGAACACAGTGTTATAAACACCAGAACACAGTGTTATAAACACCAGAACACAGCGTTATAAACACCAGAACAGAGCGTTAATAACACCAGAACAGTGTTCAAAACACCAGAACAGTGTTATAAACACCAGAACACAGCGTTATAAATGCCAGAACAGTGTTATAAACACCAGAACACAGCGTTATAAACACCAGAACAGTGTTAAAAAAACACCAGAACACAGCGTTATAAACACCAGAACAGTGTTATAAACACCAGAACACAGCGTTATAAACACCAGAACAGCGTTATAAACACCAGAACAGCGTTATAAACACCAGAACAGTGTTAAAAAACACCAGAACACAGCGTTATAAACACCAGAACAGTGTTAAAAAACACCAGAACACAGCGTTATAAACACCAGAACAGTGTTAAAAATCACCAGAACAGTGTTAAAAAACACCAGAACACAGCGTTATAAACACCAGAACAGTGTTAAAAAACACCAGAACACAGCGTTATAAACACCAGAACAGTGTTATAAACACCAGAACAGTGTTAAAAACACCAGAACACAGCGTTAAAAACACCAGAACAGAGCGTTAAAAACACCAGAACAGTGTTCAAAACACCAGAACAGTGTTATAAACACCAGAACAGTGTTATAAACACCAGAACACAGCGTTATAAATGCCAGAACAGTGTTATAAACACCAGAACACAGCGTTATAAACACCAGAACAGTGTTAAAAAACACCAGAACACAGCGTTATAAACACCAGAACAGTGTTATAAACACCAGAACACAGCGTTATAAACACCAGAACAGCGTTATAAACACCAGAAAAGCGTTATAAACACCAGAACAGTGTTAAAAAACACCAGAACACAGCGTTATAAACACCAGAACAGTGTTAAAAATCACCAGAACAGTGTTAAAAAACACCAGAACACAGCGTTATAAACACCAGAACAGTGTTAAAAAACACCAGAACACAGCGTTATAAACACCAGAACAGTGTTAAAAAACACCAGAACAGTGTTAAAAAACACCAGAACACAGCGTTATAAACACCAGAACAGTGTTATAAACACCAGAACACAGCGTTATAAACACCAGACCATTACAAACACCAGAACACAGCGTTACAAACACCAGAACACAGCGTTATAAACACCAGACCAGAACACAGTTCCAAACACCAGAAACACCAGAACACAGCGTTATAAACACCAGACCGTTACAAACACCAGAACACAGCGTTACAAACACCAGAATACAGCGTTATAAACACCAGAACACAGCGTTATAAACACCAGACCGTTACAAACACCAGAACACAGCGTTACAAACACCAGAACACAGCGTTATAAACACCAGACCGTTACAAACACCAGAACACAGCGTTACAAACACCAGAACACAGCGTTATAAACACCAGACCAGAACACAGTTACAAACACCAGAAACACCAGAACACAGCGTTATAAACACCAGAACACAGCGTTATAAACACCAGAACAGTGTTAAAAACACCAGAACACAGCGTTATAAACACCAGAACACAGCGTTAAAAACACCAGAACAGTGTTATAAAAACCAGAACAGTGTTATAAACACCAGAACAGTGTTAAAAACACCAGAACAGTGTTATACACCAGAACAGTGTTAAAAACACCAGAACACAGCGTTATAAACACCAGAACACAGCGTTATAAACACCAGAACAATGTTAAAAAACACCAGAACACAGCGTTATAAACACCAGAACAGTGTTAAAAAACACCAGAACAGTGTTAAAAAACACCAGAACACAGCGTTATAAACACCAGAACAGTGTTATAAACACCAGAACACAGCGTTATAAACACCAGACCGTTACAAACACCAGAACACAGCGTTACAAACACCAGAACACAGCGTTATAAACACCAGACCAGAACACAGTTACAAACACCAGAAACACCAGAACACAGCGTTATAAACACCAGACCGTTACAAACACCAGAACACAGCGTTACAAACACCAGAACACAGCGTTATAAACACCAGAACACAGCGTTATAAACACCAGACCGTTACAAACACCAGAACACAGCGTTACAAACACCAGAACACAGCGTTATAAACACCAGACCGTTACAAACACCAGAACACAGCGTTACAAACACCAGAACACAGCGTTATAAACACCAGACCAGAACACAGTTACAAACACCAGAAACACCAGAACACAGCGTTATAAACACCAGAACACAGCGTTATAAACACCAGAACAGTGTTAAAAACACCAGAACACAGCGTTATAAACACCAGAACACAGCGTTAAAAACACCAGAACAGTGTTATAAAAACCAGAACAGTGTTATAAACACCAGAACAGTGTTAAAAACACCAGAACAGTGTTATACACCAGAACAGTGTTAAAAACACCAGAACACAGCGTTATAAACACCAGAACACAGTGTTATAAACACCAGAACACAGCGTTATAAACACCAGAACACAGCGTTATAAACACCAGAACACAGCGCTAAAAACACCAGAACACAGTGTTATAAACACCAGAACAGTGTTATAAACACCAGAACACAGCGTTATAAACACCAGAACAAGTGTTATAAACACCAGAACACAGTGTTAAAAACACCAGAACAGTGTTATAAACACCAGAACACAGCGTTAAAAACACCAGAACACAGCGTTATAAACACCAGAACAGTGTTATAAACACCAGAACAGCGTTATAAACACCAGAACAGTGTTATAAACACCAGAACAGCGTTATAAACACCAGAACAGTGTTATAAACACCAGAACACAGCGTTATAAACACCAGAACACAGTGTTATAAACACCAGAACACAGCATTATAAACACCAGAACACAGTGTTATAAACACCAGAACACAGCGTTATAAACACCAGAACACAGCGTTATAAACACCAGAACAGTGTTAAAAACACCAGAACACAGCGTTATAAACACCAGAACACAGCGTTAAAAACACCAGAACAGTGTTATAAAAACCAGAACAGCGTTATAAACACCAGAACAGCATTATAAACACCAGAACACAGCGTTAAAAACACCAGAACAGTGTTATAAAAACCAGAACAGTGTTATAAACACCAGAACAGTGTTAAAAACACCAGAACAGTGTTATACACCAGAACAGTGTTAAAAACACCAGAACACAGCGTTATAAACACCAGAACACAGTGTTATAAACACCAGAACACAGCGTTATAAACACCAGAACACAGCGTTATAAAAACCAGAACACAGCGCTAAAAACACCAGAACACAGTGTTATAAACACCAGAACAGTGTTATAAACACCAGAACAGTGTTATAAAAACCAGAACACAGTGTTATAAACACCAGAACAGTGTTATAAACACCAGAACACAGCGTTATAAACACCAGAACAGTGTTATAAACACCAGAACAGCGTTATAAACACCAGAACAGTGTTATAAACACCAGAACACAGTGTTAAAAACACCAGAACAGTGTTATAAACACCAGAACACAGCGTTAAAAACACCAGAAAACAGCGTTATAAACACCAGAACAGTGTTATAAACACCAGAACAGCGTTATAAACACCAGAACAGTGTTATAAACACCAGAACAGCGTTATAAACACCAGAACAGTGTTATAAACACCAGAACACAGCGTTATCAACACCAGAACACAGTGTTATAAACACCAGAACACAGCGTTATAAACACCAGAACAGTGTTATAAAAACCAGAACACAGTGTTATAAACACCAGAACACAGCGTTATAAACACCAGAACAGTGTTATAAACACCAGAACACAGTGTTAAAAACACCAGAACAGTGTTATAAACACCAGAACACAGCATTATAAATGCCAGAACACAGCGTTATAAACGCCAGAACACAGTGTTAAAAACACCAGAACAGTGTTATAAACACCAGAACACAGCATTATAAACGCCAGAACACAGCGTTATAAACACCAGAACACAGCATTATAAACACCAGAACACAGCGTTATAAACACCAGAACACAGCGTTATAAACACCAGAACAGTGTTAAAAACACCAGAACACAGCGTTATAAACACCAGAACACAGTGTTATAAACACCAGAACAGTGTTAAAAACACCAGAACACAGCATTATAAACACCAGAACACAGCGTTATAAACACCAGAACAGTGTTAAAAACACCAGAACACAGCGTTATAAACACCAGAACACAGTGTTATAAACACCAGAACAGTGTTATAAACACCAGAACACAGCGTTATAAACACCAGAACAGTGTTAAAAACACCAGAACACAGCATTATAAACACCAGAACACAGCGTTATAAACACCAGAACACAGCGTTATAAACACCAGAACAGTGTTAAAAACACCAGAACACAGCGTTATAAACACCAGAACAGTGTTAAAAACACCAGAATAGTGTTATAAACACCAGAACACAGCGTTATAAACACCAGAACAGTGTTAAAAACACCAGAACACAGCGTTATAAACACCAGAACAGTGTTAAAAACACCAGAACAGTGTTAAAAACACCAGAACACAGCGTTATAAACACCAGAACACAGCATTATAAACGCCAGAACAGTGTTAAAAACACCAGAACACAGCGTTATAAACACCAGAACAGTGTTAAAAACACCAGAACAGTGTTAAAAACACCAGAACAGCGTTATAAACACCGGAACACAGCGTTATAAACACCAGAACACAGCATTATAAACGCCAGAACAGTGTTAAAAACACCAGAACACAGCGTTATAAACACCAGAACACAGCATTATAAACACCAGAACAGTGTTAAAAACACCAGAACACAGCATTATAAACACCAGAACAGTGTTATAAACACCAGAACAGTGTTAAAAACACCAGAACAGCGTTATAAACACCAGAACACAGCATTATAAACACCAGAACACAGCATTATAAACGCCAGAACAGTGTTAAAAACACCAGAACACAGCATTATAAACACCAGAACAGTGTTAAAAACACCAGAACACAGCGTTATAAACACCAGAACACAGTGTTATAAACACCAGAACACAGCGTTATAAACACCAGAACAGTGTTATAAACACCAGAACAGTGTTATAAACACCTGAACACAGCGTTATAAACACCAGAACACAGCGTTATAAACACCCGAACAGTGTTATAAACACCAGAACAGTGTTAAAAACACCAGAACAGTGTTATAAACACCAGAACACAGAGTTATAAACACCAGAACACAGCGTTATAAACACCAGAACAGTGTTAAAAAAACAGAACAGTGTTATAAACACCAGAACACAGCGTTATAAACACCAGAACACAGCGTTATGAACACCAGAACAGTGTTATAAACACCAGAACACAGTGTTATAAACACCAGAACACAGCGTTATGAACACCAGAACAGTGTTATAAACACCAGAACACAGTGTTATAAAAACCAGAACACAGCGTTATGAACACCAGAACAGTGTTATAAACACCAGAACACAGTGTTATAAACACCAGAACACAGTGTTATAAACACCAGAACACAGCGTTATAAACACCAGAACAGTGTTATAAACACCAGAACAGTGTTAAAAACACCAGAACATAGCGTTAAAAACACCAGAACAGTGTTCAAAACACCAGAACAGTGTTATAAACACCAGAACAGTGTTATAAACACCAGAACACAGCGTTATAAACACCAGAACAGTGTTATAAACACCAGAACAGTGTTAAAAACACCAGAACACAGCGTTAAAAACACCGGAACACAGCGTTATAAACACCAGAACACAGCGTTATGAACACCAGAACAGTGTTATAAACACCAGAACACAGTGTTATAAACACCAGAACACAGCGTTATGAACACCAGAACAGTGTTATAAACACCAGAACACAGTGTTATAAACACCAGAACACAGCGTTATGAACACCAGAACAGTGTTATAAACACCAGAACAGTGTTAAAAACACCAGAACACAGCGTTATAAACACCAGAACACAGTGTTATAAACACCAGAACACAGCGTTATAAACACCAGAACAGTGTTATAAACACCAGAACAGTGTTATAAACACCTGAACACAGCGTTATAAACACCAGAACACAGCGTTATAAACACCCGAACAGTGTTATAAACACCCGAACAGTGTTATAAACACCAGAACAGTGTTATAAACACCAGAACACAGAGTTATAAACACCAGAACACAGCGTTATAAACACCAGAACAGTGTTAAAAAAACAGAACAGTGTTATAAACACCAGAACACAGCGTTATAAACACCAGAACACAGCGTTATGAACACCAGAACAGTGTTATAAACACCAGAACACAGTGTTATAAACACCAGAACACAGCGTTATGAACACCAGAACAGTGTTATAAACACCAGAACACAGTGTTATAAACACCAGAACACAGCGTTATGAACACCAGAACAGTGTTATAAACACCAGAACACAGTGTTATAAACACCAGAACACAGTGTTATAAACACCAGAACACAGCGTTATAAACACCAGAGCAGTGTTATAAACACCAGAACAGTGTTAAAAACACCAGAACATAGCGTTAAAAACACCAGAACAGTGTTCAAAACACCAGAACAGTGTTATAAACACCAGAACAGTGTTATAAACACCAGAACACAGCGTTATAAACACCAGAACAGTGTTATAAACACCAGAACAGTGTTAAAAACACCAGAACACAGCGTTAAAAACACCGGAACACAGCGTTATAAACACCAGAACACAGCGTTATGAACACCAGAACAGTGTTATAAACACCAGAACACAGTGTTATAAACACCAGAACACAGCGTTATGAACACCAGAACAGTGTTATAAACACCAGAACACAGTGTTATAAACACCAGAACACAGCGTTATGAACACCAGAACAGTGTTATAAACACCAGAACACAGTTTTATAAACACCAGAACACAGTGTTATAAACACCAGAACACAGCGTTATAAACACCAGAACAGTGTTATAAACACCAGAACAGTGTTAAAAACACCAGAACACAGCGTTAAAAACACCAGAACAGTGTTATAAACACCAGAACACAGCGTTATAAACACCAGAACAGTGTTAAAAAACACCAGAACACAGCGTTATAAACACCAGAACAGCGTTAAAAACACCAGAACACAGCGTTAAAAACACCGGAACACAGCGTTATAAACACCAGAACACAGCGTTATGAACACCAGAACAGTGTTATAAACACCAGAACACAGTGTTATAAACACCAGAACACAGCGTTATAAACACCAGAACACAGCGTTATGAACACCAGAACAGTGTTATAAACACCAGAACACAGTGTTATAAACACCAGAACACAGCGTTATGAACACCAGAACAGTGTTATAAACACCAGAACACAGTGTTATAAACACCAGAACACAGTGTTATAAACACCAGAACACAGCGTTATAAACACCAGAACAGTGTTATAAACACCAGAACAGTGTTAAAAACACCAGAACAGTGTTCAAAACACCAGAACAGTGTTATAAACACCAGAACAGTGTTATAAACACCAGAACACAGCGTTATAAACGCCAGAACAGTGTTATAAACACCAGAACACAGCGTTATAAACACCAGAACAGTGTTAAAAAACACCAGAACACAGCGTTATAAACACCAGAACAGTGTTATAAACACCAGAACAGTGTTAAAAAACACCAGAACACAGCGTTATAAACACCAGAACAGTGTTAAAAAACACCAGAACAGTGTTAAAAAACACCAGAACACAGCGTTATAAACACCAGAACAGTGTTAAAAAACACCAGAACACAGCATTAGTGTGTGTGAGGGGAGAGTGTGTACCTGGGGCGTAAGTGTGTGTGAAGGGAGAGTGTGTACCTGGGGCGTAAGTGTGTGTGAAGGGAGAGTGTGTACCTGGGGCGTAAGTGTGTGTGAAGGGAGAGTGTGTCCCTGGGGCGTAAGTGTGTGTGAAGGGAGAGTGTGTCCCTGGGGCGTAAGTGTGTGTGAAGGGAGAGTGTGTCCCTGGGGCGTAAGTGTGTGTGAAGGGAGAGTGTGTACCTGGGGCGTAAGTGTGTGTGAAGGGAGAGTGTGTCCCTGGGGCGTTAGTGTGTGTGAAGGGAGAGTGTGTACCTGGGGCGTAAGTGTGTGTGAAGGGAGAGTGTGTCCCTGGGGCGTAAGTGTGTGTGAAGGGAGAGTGTGTCCCTGGGGCGTAAGTGTGTGTGAAGGGAGAGTGTGTCCCTGGGGCGTAAGTGTGTGTGAAGGGAGAGTGTGTCCCTGGGGCGTAAGTGTGTGTGAAGGGAGAGTGTGTACCTGGAGCGTAAGTGTGTGTGAAGGGAGAGTGTGTACCTGGGGCCTAAGTGTGTGTGAAGGGAGAGTGTGTCCCTGGGGCGTAAGTGTGTGTGAAGGGAGAGTGTGTCCCTGGGGCGTAAGTGTGTGTGAAGGGAGAGTGTGTCCCTGGGGCGTAAGTGTGTGTGAAGGGAGAGTGTGTCCCTGGGGCGTAAGTGTGTGTGAAGGGAGAGTGTGTCCCTGGGGCGTAAGTGTGTGTGAAGGGAGAGTGTGTACCTGGAGCGTAAGTGTGTGTGAAGGGAGAGTGTGTCCCTGGGGCGTAAGTGTGTGTGAAAGGAGAGTGTGTCCCTGGGGCGTAAGTGTGTGTGAAGGGAGAGTGTGTCCCTGGGGCGTAAGTGTGTGTGAAGGGAGAGTGTGTCCCTGGGGCGTAAGTGTGTGTGAAGGGAGAGTGTGTCCCTGGGGCGTAAGTGTGTGTGAAGGGAGAGTGTGTCCCTGGGGCGTAAGTGTGTGTGAAGGGAGAGTGTGTCCCTGGGGCGTAAGTGTGTGTGAAGGGAGAGTGTGTACCTGGAGCGTAAGTGTGTGTGAAGGGAGAGTGTGTCCCTGGGGCGTAAGTGTGTGTGAAGGGAGAGTGTGTCCCTGGGGCGTAAGTGTGTGTGAAGGGAGAGTGTGTACCTGGAGCGTAAGTGTGTGTGAAGGGAGAGTGTGTACCTGGGGCGTAGTTGAGGACCCTGAGGTCCGGCTCCTCCTCGGCCAGCACTCGGAACATCATGTCTCGGGCCGCCTTCCCGCTGCAGTACAGGACCCAGGAGGGGAACGGCCTCAGCGCACACAGAGAGCTGATGTTCAGCACGACCCGGGTCAGACCTGACCGGCCCGGCACCGAGCGCAGGACCCCTGCCGTCACACACAGCGCCGAGCTCACGTTCAGGGACAGGTACGAGTCCACCTCACACACATCCGTGAAGTCACGACAGCGCCGAGACACGTCCCCGAGAGAAGCTGCACACACACACACACACACACACAGCAGGATCAGGACACACACAACACAGCAGAATCACACACACAGACAAGATTATGATATTAAAAATCGAAATTATGAGATTAAAAATCGAAATTATGAGATTAAGTCAAAATTTGGACAAAAAGTCAAAATTGACAAAAAAGTCAAAATTATGATTATGGAAATTATGGAATAAAAAAATCATGAAATACTAAGTCATAAAATTATGGGAAAAATATAAAATTATGAGATATAAAATTGAAATTATGAGATTAAAAATTTAAATTGACAGTCAAATTTATGAAATAAAGTAACATTTACGAGATAAAAAATAAAAATTATGAGAATAAAGATTAAAATTGAGATAAAAAGATGAAATTATGACATGTTAAGGCATAATTGTGACAGTCAAAATTATGAGATAAAAAACTAAATTATGATATAAAAAGTCAAAATATGACAAAAAAGTTTAAATTACGAGATAGTCAAAATTATGACAAGTCATAACTGAGATAAGTTACTAAATCATAATTGAGAAAAAGTAAAACATTTTGAGATAAAATTGAAATGAAAAGATAAAATTTGAATTTTTAAATTCTGACTTTTTGTCGTAATGCACTTATGTAAAAATCTTTCGGAATTATGACATGATAAATCATAATGACATGAAAAGATACATTTATGTGATAAAATGTCCAGATATGACAAAAAGCTTAAATTATGACATAATGCCATAATTATGCCAAATCATAATTGAGAAAAGTTTTAAATTGTGACATACTAAATCATAATTATGAGAAAAAAAGTTAAAATTACGAGATAAAATTTGAAATTATGACTTTCTGTCATGATGAATAACCCTTTTGTGTAAAAAAACTAAAACTAAATTATGACATATTAGGTCACAATTATGAGATGAAAAATCTACACACACATATGTTTAAAGTCAAAATTACAACACATTAATCATAATTATGAGCAATATAATAAATCGAATAATGACTTTCTATGTCATCATTTACTTTTTCACATTATTTCAATTTTTATCATAAATATGACTTAAGTATGTCATAACTGAGACTTTGCATCTCATCATTATGATTAATAAAAGCATAATTTCTTCTCTTGTGTTCTGGAAAGAGTCTTCCACATGTCGAACACATCTCGATCCGCACCGGCGTTATTGACGAGCAACAGAGTCTGGATCCCGGGATCGGTCGCGGACTCTCGGGTCTCGGTGATGAGGCTCTCCACGCCCGCTTTACACCCGAGATCCGCGGCCACACACCGGACCGTGATCCCGGGGTCCCCGCGGCCCAGATCCCGCTTCAGCTCCAGGAGCCGGTCCTCCGAGCGGGCCGAGAGCACCAGAACCGAGCCCGCCGACAGACGAGGCGCCACGGAGAGAGCCAGAGCCCGGCCGAAGCCTCGCGACGCCCCGGTGATGATGACCAGCGCTTTACCGAAGCCCGAACCCGGACCCGAACCCGAACCCGAACCAGCACTCATCCCGAACCGGTTGATCCTGACTAGAGCAGAGACAGAGAGAGCGCGCGCTGATGTATGTGTGCGTGTGTGTGTGTGTGTGTGTGTGTGTGACTTGATCGATTAGACACGCCCCCGGAAGACAAACGCCGCTTCAATGTGTTGTTTATTAATTTATTTGTAATTGTTTTCAATAAAAGAGTCAGTGGATGAATGTACTAAATATGTTGTTACAAACTTAAAAAATATTTTAACTTAAGAAATGCTACAATTTATGAATTGTGTTTCGTAACAATGTTTTTATTTGATTTTTTTCTGTTTTGATTTTACTGGCGTTTTGTCTTCTGTTTATAATTATATTATTATTGTTTAATTCTGTTTTGAGTTGTAACTATATGTATTTACTTTTATATGTTCAATAAAATAAAATAAAAAAACGAACGCGGTTTATACGTTATGTACATAGACTGTAAAAAATAGGTTATGTATGTACAATGTCCAATGTGTTTATATAATAAATAGTATTTTCTTGTAAAAATTAAAACACACAAAAAACCCTGTTTTACATCATTCACGAAAGAAATGGATATTGACTCAAAATGCAAAAAGCAGTTAAAACTTTGAAAATGTGTAAACGTTTCAATGTCTTTATGTAGAGCTACATGAAGTCCACTAGTGTGCAACTCTTACATTTTTTTTTTTGTATACTGTTGTATTTTTTTAACATATTCTTTTTTGTTAATTAAAAAAGTAAAATGTGTTAATACATTTATTAGTAATTGTATTCGATAAAAGAGCCAGTTTTGAGTGGATGAATGCACTTTATGTATTGTGTTGTGTATTTATTTACACTTATTTATTTTAATTCGCTCAACCTCTCATAATAAAATCAATGCTTCCCTCTAGCGGGCACTCATCTTATTACAAAAAATGGATGTATTTATTTATTTATTTATTTATTTATTTATTTATTTACACATTTATTTACACATTTATTTTAATTCGCTCAACCTCTCATCATAAAATCAATGCTTCCCTCTAGCGGGCACTCATCTTACTACAAAATAAAAGTTCACAAGTTTTACAACACACGTTTAAAAAGTCATTTAGCAAAATTCTTTTGTTATTTAACTAGTTAATAATTCAATGCCAAATGTCGTTATGTTAAATACGTTATGTATGTACAATGTATTTATTAATTTATTAGTAATTGTAATTGTATTCAACAAAATAACTTTTTTAACTTAAGAAATGCTACTTTTTAATGCATTGTGTTTTGTATGCGTAACATTGTGAACTTATTTAAACTTTATTTATTTATTTATTTACACTATTTATTTTAATTCGCACAAACTCTCATAATAAAATCAATGCTTTCCTCTAGCGGACACTCATCCTATTACAAAATAAAAGTTGCCAAGTTTTACAACACAAAATTAAAATGTGATATTTAACTAATTAATAATTCAGTGTCAAATGTCGGCGTCATGACGACTTTTAAATGAATACAGTCGAACTTTTATTATGAAATCGGCGCGCGCTTTCTGCCACTGTGCGCGGTTCCGGTCGGTGTGTGTGTGTGTGTGTGTGTGTGTAAGCATGGCGGTGGAGATGAGGCTTCCAGCGCTGCACAAACATGTTTCTCCCACAACATCACAGTCTCACCGGGACGACAAACACCTGGTGGTTCCTGGAGATGTGATCACATCTGACACGGGCTTCATGAGGTAAACACGAACCGGAAACGGAACCGGGCTGGATCTGATCTGTAAACATCAGGGACGTTTAAAAGGCCTTGAAAATAGTGTAAACTAAAGAGTGAAAACTTGAATTGTTAATATCAGTATTCCTGCTTTTCATTCCAAGTCATAATTATGAGCTAAAGTCGAAATTATTACATGTTAAGTAGCATTTACCACATGGACGTTATGATTTTCTCTCATAATTGACTTTTTATATCGTCATTATTATTATTTGCAATAGCAAAGTGGCAGAAATGTTCTTCCAGACTGGCTTGAACATTCGTCCATCAGTCTGTTGATATTATCAGAGTGTGTGTGTGTGTGTGAGAGAGAGAGAGAGAGAGAGAGAGAGAGAGAGTGTGTGTGTGAGTGTGTGAGTGTGTGTGTGTGTGAGAGAGAGAGAGAGAGAGAGAGAGAGTGTGTGTGTGTGTGTGTGTGAGAGTGTGTGTGTGATTGTGACTCCTCATCCTTAGTGTGTGTGTGTGATTGTGACTCCTCATCCTCAGTGTGTGTATGTGTGTGATTGACTCCTCATCCTCAGTGTGTGTGACTCCTCATCCTCAGTGTGTGTGTGTGTGTGACTCCTCATCCTCAGTGTGTGTGTGTGACTCCTCATCCTCAGGGGTCATGGCACGTACATGGATGAAGATCGGCTCACGGCGTCAGTGGCTGGACAGGTGGAGCGGGTCAATAAACTCATCTGTGTGAAGCCGCTGAAGACCAGGTGAACTCACTCACTCACTCACTCACTCACTCACTCACTCACTCACTCACTCACTCACTCACTCACTTCCTCTTTCACTCACTCACTCACTCACTCACTCACTCACTCACTCACTTCCTCTTTCACTCACTCACTCACTCACTCACTCACTCACTCACTCACTCACTCACTCACACACACACACACTCTCTCACTCACTCTCTCACTCACTCACTCACTCACTCACTCACTCACTCACTCACTCACTCACTCACTCACTCACTTCCTCTTTCACTCACTCACTCACTCACTCACTCACTCACTGACTTATTTACATACTCACTCACTCACTCACTCACTTCCTCTTTCACTCACTCACTCACTCACTCACTCACTCACTCACTCACTCACTCACTTCCTCTTTCACTCACTCACTCACTCACTCACTCACTCACTTCCTCTTTCACTCACTCACTCACTCACTCACTCACTGACTCACTGACTTATTTACATACTCACTCACTGACTCACTGACTTATTTACATACTCACTCACTCACTCACTCACTTCCTCTTTCACTCACTCACTCACTCACTCACTCACTCACTCACTCACTCACTCACTCACTCACTCACTTCCTCTTTCACTCACTCACTCACTCACTCACTCACTCACTTCCTCTTTCACTCACTCACTCACTCACTCACTCACTCACTCACTGACTCACTGACTTATTTACATACTCACTCACTCACTCACTGACTCACTGACTTATTTACATACTCACTCACTCACTCACTCACTCACTTCCTCTTTCACTCACTCACTCACTCACTGACTCACTGACTTATTTACATACTCACTCACTCACTTACTCACTCACTTCCTCTTTCACTCACTCACTCACTCACTCACTCACTCACTCACTCACTCACTCACTCACTTCCTCTTTCACTCACTCTCTCACTCTCTCACTCACTCACTCACTCACTCACTTCCTCTTTCACTCACTCACTCACTCACTCACTCACTTCCTCTTTCACTCACTCACTCACTCACTCACTCACTCACTCACTTCCTCTTTCACTCACTCACTCACTCACTCACTCACTTCCTCTTTCACTCACTCACTCACTCACTCACCTCCTCACTCACTCACTCACTCACTCACTCACACACTCACTCACTTCCTCTTTCACTCACTCACTCACTCACTCACTCACTCACTTCCTCTTTCACTCACTCACTCACTCACTCACTCACTCACACACTCACTCACTTCCTCTTTCACTCACTCACTCACTCACTTCCTCTTTCACTCACTCACTCACTCACTCACTCACTCACTCACTCACTCACTCACTCACTCACTCACTTCCTCTTTCACTCACTCACTCACTCACTCCAATTCAATTCAATTCAATTCAATTCAATTCAATTCAATTCAATTCAATTCAATTCAATTCAATTCAATTCAATTCAATTCAATTCAATTCAATTGAGCTTTATTGGCATGACTGTGTAAAATAGCACAATATTGCCAAAGCAATAGACATATACAAACATATACGTACAGGTAGATAAATAAAAGTGAACAATAAAATTTGTAAAAAAAAAAAACCTTTCCATATTATGCATAAATATATCACAATGAAAAAAAAAAAAAAAATACAGTATATATGGTAACAAAAATAAGTACAGAGAGCAGTTTAAGGGAAGAGGGTTCAGCCCTTGTCCCTCATATGATGGCAGGAAGACACACACTGCGCTGCCAGGAGAACACACTCTTCTTTCTCTCCCAGAATATAAGACAGTTTGTCTGTGAGGCTCGCTTGCTGGAATTGGGGTAAAATCTGTGCTATTAGTGTGAAATAAGAGTCTCTGATGCGTTTATACTTGCTACACTCTCTCTCTCACACACTCTTCTCTCTCTCTCTCTCTCTCTCTCTCTCTCTCTCTCTCTCTCTCTCTCTCTCTCTCTCTCTCTCTCTCTCTCTCTCTCTCTCTCTCTCTCACACACTCTTCTCTCTCTCCCACAGGTATAACGGTGAGGTCGGTGACGTGGTTGTGGGAAGAATCACTGAGGTTTGTGTTTATGATGGATGTGTGATGGTCGTCTCTGAAGCTCTGATCACGTGTGTGTGTGTGTCTGATCACGTGTGTGTGTGTCTGGTCACGTGTGTGTGTGTCTGGTCACGTGTGTGTGTGTCTGATCACGTGTGTGTCTGATCACGTGTGTGTCTCTGATCATTACGTGTGTCTCTATAACAACAGGTGCAGCAGAAACGGTGGAAAGTCGAAACAAATTCGCGTCTGGATTCAGTGTTGCTGCTGTCGTCGGTCAATCTGCCCGGAGGAGAGCTGGTGAGAAACTCCTTCATAATGCATCAAATATAATGACATGATATACAGTGGGGAGAACAAGTATTTGATACACTGCCGATTTTGCAGGTTTTCCCACTTACAAAGCATGTAGAAGTCTGTCATTTTTAGCGAGTTCAAACAGGTGCAGTTAATACAGGTAATGAGTGGATAACAGGAGGGCTTCTTAAAGAAAAACTTACAGGTCTGTGAGAGCCGGAATTCTTACTGGTTGGTAGCTGATCAAAGACTTATGTCATGCAATAAAATGCAAATTGATTATTTAAAAATCATACAATGTGATTTTCTGGATTTTTGTTTTAGATTCCGTCACTCACAGTTGAAGAGTACCTGTGATAAAAATGACAGACTTCTGCATGCTTTGTAAGTGGGAAAACCTGCAAAATCAGCAGTGTATCAAATACTTGTTCTCCCCACTGTAGTCAAGTCAAGTCATCTTCGTTTATATAGCGCTTTTAACGATGTAGATTGTTTCAAAGCAGCTTTACAGAGATAAACGTATAATTTAAGGTAACAGAGATTGTTTTGGCTTTATAGCGGTTCTTTAATAAAGTTAATTTCCAGCTAAAGTTAGTTTTGATTGATTCGCTTCCGTCGCAAACAATCATTTGTTATTAAATTATTAAATGTTTAATGTATAATGCACATCAAATATAATGCATTTTTTTATGAGCTTATATCGGTGCAGTAAAGTGTGTGGATGTTTGTTGCGTGTGTGTGTCAGAGACGGCGATCGACGCAGGATGAGCTGGCCATGAGAGATTATCTTCAGGAAGGAGATCTCATCAGCGTATCCTTCATCATTATCATCATCATCATCATCATCCACAGACAACATGACATCCACATTTACTGACTTGATTGGCATTATGAAAGTCTTTTCAGCCACACATTATCATTATTTCTATCTTACGATAACTCAATTATCACAGAAGTACTGGGATAAAAGTTTATAGTTCAGATATAAACTCAGATGTTTACAATAGTGATCAAAATAGAGCAAATCACCTTTAAAACACTGTTTCTGTTTACTTTAGTGAGTCATTGAATCATTCACTCAAGAGATTCGTTCAAAAACACTGATTCATCCAGTAATGAAACGAGAGAAGTATTTATGAGTGAGTCATTGAATCATTCACTCAACCTTTTTTTTTTTTTAATAATTCAAATTAATTACGTTTTTTTAAAACTGACTGCAGCAATTAACATTCTGTCAGAGTGTCTAGTAAATTACATGTTTTGTTTAGTTGTCTGTTCAGAATCGGGATCTGTATTTGAAACAACAAAATCGTGATTCTCAGTTTCTCCAGAATCGTGCAGCTCTACGTACAATATCATTATTAGATGAAAACTTATACTAAAGTCTTAAGCTGAACAGAAATATCAAATAACAAAACTAACAAAAAGCGCATAACAAAATTACTAAAACTTAAATAAAAATAGTTAAATATAAATATAAAATGAATTGTAAAAATTTACAAAGTGCATAAAAATACTAAAATTGAAATAAGTCTAAATAGGTATATTAATTTTTTTTTACAAAAGCACATAGCAAAAAATATTAGATCTAATACTGAAATGAAAATAAAGCTAAACAGAAATATACAAAAGTATTAAAAATTTCAAATGCATGCAACAAAAAAACTTGAGCTAGAATTAAAGCTAAACTGAAAATATGGAAATCAAGCTAATTCAAAATATGAATAAATACTATAATAGTATATAAATAATTGAAATAACACTGATTCCAAAGCAATACAATTTTGTCATAGTCTTTGATCAAAATGTAATAAACTCCTTTTGATTTCATCATGATCCGTTCAGTTCACATTGTTCCTCTAGCCCTTAATCACTCCTAAAAAAGGACAACACTTAAGGTCTTTGGGGTCATTTTGACCCCAAACTTTTAAAGAGCGATTGCATAAGGAAATATACATTTTTTATATGGAAACTATATATCATTTTTTTTATTTACTTCTCAACTATACATTTATGCTGTGTTTTTGTGGAAATTTTGAATTTTTTTACCTATTTACTGCACAATTACATAACTAGGCCATAAATTGTCTCATAAAAAATGATTTTTTAAAGAAAAAATCACTTAAATGATGATCTTAATTAAATCTAAATAGTTTTTGGACATTGCTCTATGTGTTAGGGATAGAATACTGACATCTGCTGGTTTGTGGAAAAACTTTAGAAATTATAATTAAAGAAAGAAATTGCAATGACCACATATATCCAATAGAGGGCCATAGAGACTCATTCATTTTCACTTCATTGTTCTTGATGCTTCAACTTCTCCTCACAACTTTATGATATATATTTTGTGAATATTTATTTAAACATTTTGAAATACATAAAAAATCTGTATTTTTGTCAGAGTTAGAATTTGTTGTTTTCTGATATATTTTGAATTATCTTGCTTTTGCAAATTATTATACATACATTTGCAGAACCATTACAAGTCACCACTATGACATGACTGTGGTGTGTGTGTGTGTGTGTGTGTGTGTGTGTGTGTGTGTGTGTGTGTGTGTGTGTGTGTGTGTGTACAAGCTTGTTCCATGTTGCATCTGTGACATTTTTCAGATTTATGCCAGTTTAGTTGATTTTATTTGCCAATTTCTATAAAAATGCTCTGTTGCAGTGACATACATGTGTGTGTTTGTGTGTGTTTGTGTGAGTGTGTGTATGAGATAGAAAGTTCGTTCCACTTTGGGTTTATGCTCTAGGACCAGACCTTGATTTAAATGTAATTTTTTTTAGATTTATGCCAGTTTTGTTTATTTTATTTGCCAATTTCTATAAAAATGCTCTCTGTTGCAGGGACATACACGTGTGTGTTTGTGTGTGTTTGTGTGTGTGTGTGTATGAGATAGAAAGTTTGTTCCACTTTGGGTTTATGCTCTAGGACCAGACCTTGATTTAAATGTAAATTTTTTTTAGATTTATGCCAGTTTTATTTATTTTATTTGCCAATTTCTATAAAAATGCTCTCTGTTGCAGTGACATACATGTGTGTGTTTGTGTGTGTTTGTGTGTGTTTGTGTGTGTGTGTGTATGAGATAGAAAGTTCGTTCCACTTTGGGTTTATGCTCTAGGACCAGACCTTGATTTAAATGTACATTTTTTTAGATTTATGCCAGTTTTGTTTATTTTATTTGCCAATTTCTGTAAAAATGCTCTCTGTTGCAAACACATACATTTGTGTGTTTGTTTATGTGTTTGTGTGTGTGTGTGTGCGTGTGTGTATGAGATAGAAAGTTCGTTCTACTTTTTATTTATGCTCTAGGACCAGACCTTGGTTTATATGTAGAAATTTTCAGATTTATAATGGATTTAATTTAATTTTTTTGACAAACAAAATAAAAAAAAGTCATTTTTTTCATTTTCCCATTCATTTTCAATGTGGGGTCATTTTGACCCCAAGGACCTTAAAAGGTAAATTTTTTTTTACACACCTTTAGAACAACCAAATCAAGCCCAGTTTTTTTGTGCATGTTTAGATAGATTATTTAGGAAAAGTCACAGAGTTTCATGCCCCTGAGATGAAGGTAACATTTTTAAAAAATGAAGGAAAAGTCCATTGGGGTCATATTGACCCCAAAGAGTGATTAAGGGCTAGACAAGCTTCTGACTTCATCAGTTCAGGTGTTCATCAGTTCAGGTGTTCAGGTGTTCGAGGTGTTCATCAGTCATCAGTTCAGGTGTTCATCAGTTCAGGTGTTCATCAGTTCAGGTGTTCATCAGTTCAGGTGTTCATCAGTTCAGGTGTTCGAGGTGTTCATCAGTCATCAGTTCAGGTGTTCATCAGTTCAGGTGTTCATCAGTCATCAGTTCAGGTGTTCATCAGTTCAGGTGTTCGAGGTGTTCATCAGTCATCAGTTCAGGTGTTCATCAGTTCAGGTGTTCATCAGTCATCAGTTCAGGTGTTCATCAGTTCAGGTGTTCATCAGTTCAGGTGTTCATCAGTTCAGGTGTTCATCAGTTCAGGTGTTCATCAGTCATCAGTTCAGGTGTTCATCAGTCATCAGTTCAGGTGTTCATCAGTCATCAGTTCAGGTGTTCATCAGTTCGAGGTGTTCATCAGTCATCAGTTCAGGTGTTCATCAGTCATCAGTTCAGGTGTTCATCAGTTCAGGTGTTCATCAGTTCAGGTGTTCATCAGTTCAGGTGTTCATCAGTCATCAGTTCAGGTGTTCATCAGTCATCAGTTCAGGTGTTCATCAGTCATCAGTTCAGGTGTTCATCAGTCATCAGTTCAGGTGTTCATCAGTCATCAGTTCAGGTGTTCATCAGTCATCAGTTCAGGTGTTCATCAGTTCGAGGTGTTCATCAGTTCAGGTGTTCATCAGTCATCAGTTCAGGTGTTCATCAGTCATCAGTTCAGGTGTTCATCAGTCATCAGTTCAGGTGTTCATCAGTCATCAGTTCAGGTGTTCATCAGTCATCAGTTCAGGTGTTCATCAGTTCAGGTGTTCATCAGTCATCAGTTCAGGTGTTCATCAGTCATCAGTTCAGGTGTTCATCAGTCATCAGTTCAGGTGTTCATCAGTTCAGGTGTTCATCAGTTCAGGTGTTCGAGGTGTTCATCAGTCATTCATCAGTTCAGGTGTTCATCAGTTCGAGGTGTTCATCAGTTCGAGGTGTTCATCAGTTCAGGTGTTCATCAGTTCAGGTGTTCGAGGTGTTCATCAGTCATCAGTTCAGGTGTTCATCAGTTCAGGTGTTCATCAGTTCAGGTGTTCATCAGTTCAGGTGTTCATCAGTCATCAGTTCAGGTGTTCATCAGTCATCAGTTCAGGTGTTCATCAGTCATCAGTTCAGGTGTTCATCAGTCATCAGTTCAGGTGTTCATCAGTTCAGGTGTTCATCAGTTCGAGGTGTTCATCAGTTCAGGTGTTCATCAGTTCGAGGTGTTCATCAGTTCAGGTGTTCATCAGTTCAGGTGTTCATCAGTTCAGGTGTTCATCAGTTCAGGTGTTCATCAGTTCAGGTGTTCATCAGTCATCAGTTCAGGTGTTCATCAGTCATCAGTTCAGGTGTTCATCAGTCATCAGTTCAGGTGTTCATCAGTTCGAGGTGTTCATCAGTTCAGGTGTTCATCAGTTCAGGTGTTCATCAGTTCAGGTGTTCATCAGTCATCAGTTCAGGTGTTCATCAGTTCAGGTGTTCATCAGTTCGAGGTGTTCATCAGTTCAGGTGTTCATCAGTCATCAGTTCGAGGTGTTCATCAGTTCGAGGTGTTCATCAGTTCAGGTGTTCATCAGTTCAGGTGTTCATCAGTTCGAGGTGTTCATCAGTCATCAGTTCAGGTGTTCATCAGTCATCAGTTCAGGTGTTCATCAGTCATCAGTTCAGGTGTTCATCAGTCATCAGTTCAGGTGTTCATCAGTCATCAGTTCAGGTGTTCATCAGTTCGAGGTGTTCATCAGTTCAGGTGTTCATCAGTTCAGGTGTTCATCAGTCATAGGTGTTCATCAGTTCGAGGTGTTCATCAGTTCAGGTGTTCATCAGTCATCAGTTCAGGTCTTCATCAGTTCGAGGTGTTCATCAGTCATCAGTTCAGGTGTTCATCAGTTCGAGGTGTTCATCAGTTCAGGTGTTCATCAGTCATCAGTTCAGGTGTTCATCAGTCATCATTTCAGGTGTTCATCAGTCATCAGTTCAGGTGTTCATCAGTCATCAGTTCAGGTGTTCATCAGTCATCAGTTCGAGGTGTTCATCAGTTCAGGTGTTCATCAGTTCAGGTGTTCATCAGTTCAGGTGTTCATCAGTCATCAGTTCGAGGTGTTCATCAGTTCAGGTGTTCATCAGTCATCAGTTCAGGTGTTCATCAGTCATCAGTTCGAGGTGTTCATCAGTTCAGGTGTTCATCAGTCATCAGTTCGAGGTGTTCATCAGTCATCAGTTCGAGGTGTTCATCAGTCATCAGTTCAGGTGTTCATCAGTTCAGGTGTTCATCAGTCATCAGTTCGAGGTGTTCATCAGTCATCAGTTCGAGGTGTTCATCAGTCATCAGTTCAGGTGTTCATCAGTTCAGGTGTTCATCAGTCATCAGTTCGAGGTGTTCATCAGTTCAGGTGTTCATCAGTCATCAGTTCAGGTGTTCATCAGTTCAGGTGTTCATCAGTCATCAGTTCGAGGTGTTCATCAGTTCGAGGTGTTCATCAGTTCAGGTGTTCATCAGTCATCAGTTCGAGGTGTTCATCAGTTCAGGTGTTCATCAGTCATCAGTTCAGGTGTTCATCAGTCATCAGTTCAGGTGTTCATCAGTCATCAGTTCAGGTGTTCATCAGTCATCAGTTCAGGTGTTCATCAGTCATCAGTTCAGGTGTTCATCAGTCATCAGTTCAGGTGTTCATCAGTCATCAGTTCAGGTGTTCATCAGTTCAGGTGTTCATCAGTTCAGGTGTTCATCAGTTCAGGTGTTCATCAGTCATCAGTTCAGGTGTTCATCAGTTCAGGTGTTCATCAGTTCAGGTGTTCATCAGTTCAGGTGTTCATCAGTTCAGGTGTTCATCAGTTCGAGGTGTTCATCAGTTCAGGTGTTCATCAGTTCAGGTGTTCATCAGTCATCAGTTCGAGGTGTTCATCAGTCATCAGTTCAGGTGTTCATCAGTTCAGGTGTTCATCAGTCATCAGTTCAGGTGTTCATCAGTCATCAGTTCGAGGTGTTCATCAGTTCAGGTGTTCATCAGTTCAGGTGTTCATCAGTCATCAGTTCAGGTGTTCATCAGTCATCAGTTCGAGGTGTTCATCAGTTCAGGTGTTCATCAGTCATCAGTTCAGGTGTTCATCAGTCATCAGTTCAGGTGTTCATCAGTCATCAGTTCGAGGTGTTCATCAGTTCAGGTGTTCATCAGTCATCAGTTCAGGTGTTCATCAGTCATCAGTTCAGGTGTTCATCAGTCATCAGTTCAGGTGTTCATCAGTTCAGGTGTTCATCAGTCATCAGTTCGAGGTGTTCATCAGTTCAGGTGTTCATCAGTCATCAGTTCAGGTGTTCATCAGTCATCAGTTCAGGTGTTCATCAGTTCAGGTGTTCATCAGTCATCAGTTCAGGTGTTCATCAGTTCAGGTGTTCATCAGTTCGAGGTGTTCATCAGTTCAGGTGTTCATCATTTCAGGTGTTCATCAGTTCAGGTGTTCATCAGTTCGAGGTGTTCATCAGTTCAGGTGTTCATCAGTTCAGGTGTTCATCAGTCATCAGTTCAGGTGTTCATCAGTTCGAGGTGTTCATCAGTCATCAGTTCAGGTGTTCATCAGTCATCAGTTCGAGGTGTTCATCAGTTCAGGTGTTCATCAGTCATCAGTTCAGGTGTTCATCAGTTCAGGTGTTCATCAGTCATCAGTTCGAGGTGTTCATCAGTTCAGGTGTTCATCAGTTCAGGTGTTCATCAGTTCAGGTGTTCATCAGTTCGAGGTGTTCATCAGTTCGAGGTGTTCATCAGTTCGAGGTGTTCATCAGTTCGAGGTGTTCATCAGTTCAGGTGTTCATCAGTTCGAGGTGTTCATCAGTTCAGGTGTTCATCAGTTCGAGGTGTTCATCAGTTCAGGTGTTCATCAGTTCGAGGTGTTCATCAGTTCAGGTGTTCATCAGTTCGAGGTGTTCATCAGTCATCAGTTCAGGTGTTCATCAGTCATCAGTTCAGGTGTTCATCAGTTCAGGTGTTCATCAGTCATCAGTTCGAGGTGTTCATCAGTTCAGGTGTTCATCAGTTCGAGGTGTTCATCAGTTCGAGGTGTTCATCAGTTCGAGGTGTTCATCAGTTCAGGTGTTCATCAGTTCGAGGTGTTCATCAGTTCAGGTGTTCATCAGTCATCAGTTCAGGTGTTCATCAGTTCAGGTGTTCATCAGTTCAGGTGTTCATCAGTTCAGGTGTTCATCAGTCATCAGTTCAGGTGTTCATCAGTTCAGGTGTTCATCAGTTCAGGTGTTCATCAGTTCAGGTGTTCATCAGTTCAGGTGTTCATCAGTTCGAGGTGTTCATCAGTTCAGGTGTTCATCAGTTCAGGTGTTCATCAGTCATCAGTTCGAGGTGTTCATCAGTCATCAGTTCAGGTGTTCATCAGTTCAGGTGTTCATCAGTCATCAGTTCAGGTGTTCATCAGTCATCAGTTCGAGGTGTTCATCAGTTCAGGTGTTCATCAGTTCAGGTGTTCATCAGTCATCAGTTCAGGTGTTCATCAGTCATCAGTTCGAGGTGTTCATCAGTTCAGGTGTTCATCAGTCATCAGTTCAGGTGTTCATCAGTCATCAGTTCAGGTGTTCATCAGTCATCAGTTCGAGGTGTTCATCAGTTCAGGTGTTCATCAGTCATCAGTTCAGGTGTTCATCAGTCATCAGTTCAGGTGTTCATCAGTCATCAGTTCAGGTGTTCATCAGTTCAGGTGTTCATCAGTCATCAGTTCGAGGTGTTCATCAGTTCAGGTGTTCATCAGTCATCAGTTCAGGTGTTCATCAGTCATCAGTTCAGGTGTTCATCAGTTCAGGTGTTCATCAGTCATCAGTTCAGGTGTTCATCAGTTCAGGTGTTCATCAGTTCGAGGTGTTCATCAGTTCAGGTGTTCATCATTTCAGGTGTTCATCATTTCAGGTGTTCATCAGTTCAGGTGTTCATCAGTTCGAGGTGTTCATCAGTTCAGGTGTTCATCAGTTCAGGTGTTCATCAGTCATCAGTTCAGGTGTTCATCAGTTCGAGGTGTTCATCAGTCATCAGTTCAGGTGTTCATCAGTCATCAGTTCGAGGTGTTCATCAGTTCAGGTGTTCATCAGTCATCAGTTCAGGTGTTCATCAGTTCAGGTGTTCATCAGTCATCAGTTCGAGGTGTTCATCAGTTCAGGTGTTCATCAGTTCAGGTGTTCATCAGTTCAGGTGTTCATCAGTTCGAGGTGTTCATCAGTTCGAGGTGTTCATCAGTTCGAGGTGTTCATCAGTTCGAGGTGTTCATCAGTTCAGGTGTTCATCAGTTCGAGGTGTTCATCAGTTCAGGTGTTCATCAGTTCGAGGTGTTCATCAGTTCAGGTGTTCATCAGTTCGAGGTGTTCATCAGTTCAGGTGTTCATCAGTTCGAGGTGTTCATCAGTCATCAGTTCAGGTGTTCATCAGTCATCAGTTCAGGTGTTCATCAGTTCAGGTGTTCATCAGTCATCAGTTCGAGGTGTTCATCAGTTCAGGTGTTCATCAGTTCGAGGTGTTCATCAGTTCGAGGTGTTCATCAGTTCGAGGTGTTCATCAGTTCAGGTGTTCATCAGTTCGAGGTGTTCATCAGTTCAGGTGTTCATCAGTTCGAGGTGTTCATCAGTCATCAGTTCAGGTGTTCATCAGTCATCAGTTCGAGGTGTTCATCAGTTCAGGTGTTCATCAGTCATCAGTTCGAGGTGTTCATCAGTCATCAGTTCAGGTGTTCATCAGTCATCAGTTCAGGTGTTCATCAGTCATCAGTTCAGGTGTTCATCAGTCATCAGTTCAGGTGTTCATCAGTTCAGGTGTTCATCAGTCATCAGTTCGAGGTGTTCATCAGTTCAGGTGTTCATCAGTTCAGGTGTTCATCAGTCATCAGTTCAGGTGTTCATCAGTCATCAGTTCGAGGTGTTCATCAGTCATCAGTTCAGGTGTTCATCAGTCATCAGTTCGAGGTGTTCATCAGTTCAGGTGTTCATCAGTCATCAGTTCAGGTGTTCATCAGTCATCAGTTCAGGTGTTCATCAGTCATCAGTTCAGGTGTTCATCAGTTCAGGTGTTCATCAGTCATCAGTTCGAGGTGTTCATCAGTTCAGGTGTTCATCAGTTCAGGTGTTCATCAGTTCAGGTGTTCATCAGTCATCAGTTCGAGGTGTTCATCAGTTCAGGTGTTCATCAGTTCAGGTGTTCATCAGTCATCAGTTCAGGTGTTCATCAGTCATCAGTTCGAGGTGTTCATCAGTTCAGGTGTTCATCAGTTCAGGTGTTCATCAGTCATCAGTTCAGGTGTTCATCAGTCATCAGTTCGAGGTGTTCATCAGTTCAGGTGTTCATCAGTCATCAGTTCAGGTGTTCATCAGTCATCAGTTCGAGGTGTTCATCAGTTCAGGTGTTCATCAGTTCAGGTGTTCATCAGTCATCAGTTCAGGTGTTCATCAGTCATCAGTTCGAGGTGTTCATCAGTTCAGGTGTTCATCAGTCATCAGTTCAGGTGTTCATCAGTCATCAGTTCAGGTGTTCATCAGTCATCAGTTCAGGTGTTCATCAGTCATCAGTTCGAGGTGTTCATCAGTCATCAGTTCAGGTGTTCATCAGTCATCAGTTCAGGTGTTCATCAGTCATCAGTTCGAGGTGTTCATCAGTTCAGGTGTTCATCAGTCATCAGTTCAGGTGTTCATCAGTCATCAGTTCAGGTGTTCATCAGTCATCAGTTCGAGGTGTTCATCAGTTCAGGTGTTCATCAGTCATCAGTTCGAGGTGTTCATCAGTTCAGGTGTTCATCAGTCATCAGTTCAGGTGTTCATCAGTCATCAGTTCAGGTGTTCATCAGTCATCAGTTCGAGGTGTTCATCAGTTCAGGTGTTCATCAGTCATCAGTTCAGGTGTTCATCAGTCATCAGTTCAGGTGTTCATCAGTCATCAGTTCGAGGTGTTCATCAGTTCAGGTGTTCATCAGTCATCAGTTCAGGTGTTCATCAGTCATCAGTTCAGGTGTTCATCAGTCATCAGTTCAGGTGTTCATCAGTCATCAGTTCGAGGTGTTCATCAGTTCAGGTGTTCATCAGTCATCAGTTCAGGTGTTCATCAGTCATCAGTTCGAGGTGTTCATCAGTTCAGGTGTTCATCAGTCATCAGTTCAGGTGTTCATCAGTCATCAGTTCGAGGTGTTCATCAGTTCAGGTGTTCATCAGTCATCAGTTCAGGTGTTCATCAGTCATCAGTTCAGGTGTTCATCAGTTCAGGTGTTCATCAGTTCAGGTGTTCATCAGTTCAGGTGTTCATCAGTTCAGGTGTTCATCAGTTCAGGTGTTCATCAGTCATCAGTTCGAGGTGTTCATCAGTCATCAGTTCGAGGTGTTCATCAGTCATCAGTTCGAGGTGTTCATCAGTTCAGGTGTTCATCAGTCATCAGTTCGAGGTGTTCATCAGTTCAGGTGTTCATCAGTTCAGGTGTTCATCAGTCATCAGTTCGAGGTGTTCATCAGTCATCAGTTCGAGGTGTTCATCAGTTCAGGTGTTCATCAGTTCGAGGTGTTCATCAGTCATCAGTTCAGGTGTTCATCAGTCATCAGTTCAGGTGTTCATCAGTCATCAGTTCAGGTGTTCATCAGTCATCAGTTCGAGGTGTTCATCAGTTCAGGTGTTCATCAGTCATCAGTTCAGGTGTTCATCAGTTCAGGTGTTCATCAGTTCAGGTGTTCATCAGTTCAGGTGTTCATCAGTTCAGGTGTTCATCAGTTCAGGTGTTCATCAGTCATCAGTTCGAGGTGTTCATCAGTTCAGGTGTTCATCAGTCATCAGTTCGAGGTGTTCATCAGTCATCAGTTCGAGGTGTTCATCAGTTCGAGGTGTTCATCAGTCATCAGTTCGAGGTGTTCATCAGTTCAGGTGTTCATCAGTTCAGGTGTTCATCAGTCATCAGTTCGAGGTGTTCATCAGTCATCAGTTCGAGGTGTTCATCAGTTCAGGTGTTCATCAGTTCGAGGTGTTCATCAGTCATCAGTTCAGGTGTTCATCAGTCATCAGTTCAGGTGTTCATCAGTCATCAGTTCAGGTGTTCATCAGTCATCAGTTCGAGGTGTTCATCAGTTCAGGTGTTCATCAGTCATCAGTTCAGGTGTTCATCAGTCATCAGTTCAGGTGTTCATCAGTCATCAGTTCAGGTGTTCATCAGTCATCAGTTCAGGTGTTCATCAGTCATCAGTTCAGGTGTTCATCAGTTCGAGGTGTTCATCAGTCATCAGTTCAGGTGTTCATCAGTTCAGGTGTTCATCAGTTCGAGGTGTTCATCAGTCATCAGTTCAGGTGTTCATCAGTTCAGGTGTTCATCAGTCATCAGTTCAGGTGTTCATCAGTTCAGGTGTTCATCAGTCATCAGTTCAGGTGTTCATCAGTTCATGTGTTCATCAGTTCGAGGTGTTCATCAGTTCGAGGTGTTCATCAGTCATCAGTTCAGGTGTTCATCAGTTCGAGGTGTTCATCAGTCATCAGTTCAGGTGTTCATCAGTCATCAGTTCGAGGTGTTCATCAGTTCAGGTGTTCATCAGTTCAGGTGTTCATCAGTCATCAGTTCAGGTGTTCATCAGTCATCAGTTCGAGGTGTTCATCAGTTCAGGTGTTCATCAGTTCAGGTGTTCATCAGTTCAGGTGTTCATCAGTCATCAGTTCGAGGTGTTCATCAGTTCAGGTGTTCATCAGTTCATCAGTTCAGGTGTTCATCAGTCATCAGTTCAGGTGTTCATCAGTTCAGGTGTTCATCAGTTCACTGTTGTTATTTCCTGCTGTGTTCTTTAACCCTTCAAAGGCAGAGGTTCAGTCGATCTTCTCGGACGGCGCTCTCTCTCTGCACACACGCAGCTTAAAGTACGGGAAGGTGAGAAACAAGACAAAGTTATATTCTCCTCATATTCTCCATTGTTGCGGCTCCTCTCTTCCCAGTCTGTCAGTAATGCTCTGTTTACTTCCTGTCTCTATGAAGCCCCTCCTCCTGAAAAGCACACTGAGCTCTGATTGGTCGGCTGGAGCGGTGTGTTTGGGAAATGTCCCGCCCCTTACCATAACCGCCAGTTTAACACACTACTGACTAACTCAACCAGGCCCCGCCCCTTTATTCTGCGCATGAATTATTATAATGAGGAATATTGTGACGTGTTCGTTCCCGGAAGGGAGGAGGTGTTTGAGGAGTTCAGGAACGCTGACACTGATGTTTGACTGCGTTTCAGCTGGGTCAGGGAGTGCTGGTGCTCGTCTCCCCGTCGCTGGTGAAGAGACAGAAGACTCACTTCCACAACCTGCCGTGCGGCGCGTCCGTGATCCTGGGAAACAACGGATACGTGTGGCTCTATCCCACGCCGGAGACGCAGGACGAGGAGGCCGGAGGGTTCTACACCAGCATGGAGGTCAGACTGCTTTAGCTCTCCATATCTCTGCCATAGCACTGCGGTCGGGCATCGGTGGAGTTTTAACGATTTCGATTCTGCTTATCGGTTCCTAATTTTGATTCCAATAAGGTAAAAAAAAACAACAACCTTGGATATCATTCACATTTAGTCTTATTGCCAAACATTTAATTGTATCTGAATAATCATCATCATCAGGCTAAAGAACACTCACACAAGGAGCGTTTGCCTGCGGTTTAAAAACACCATAGAAGAACAACTAGCCCAACTAATATAAACTTAAAACATTATTAAAGACAAGTAAACACTCAGTGATTAAAAAAGAACAAACAAAAACTTAGCAATCGCAACAAATAGACACAACTGAACAAAGATACGACTGAAATAAACAGTGTTTTAAGATTTTCAAGAGTTCAGGTTCAGAAACTGAAGTCAAATGTAAAATAACTCTGCACTTTATTAATAAAATATTAGGGCCGGGACTCGATTAAAAAAATGTATCTAATTAATTAGAGGCTTTGTAATTAATTAATCGAAATTAATCGCATTTTAATTGCATATAAATTAGGGCTGTCAATCAATTAAAAATTTTAATCTAATTAATTACATACTCTGTGATTAATTAATCTAATCTTTGCTGTGAAAGTATTAAATATTTCAATTCAAATGAATCAATGAATAATCAGCATTAGTGACATTAAAGTTCAAAAACTCTTTTATTATTATTTTCACTGTTCAAATAATTGAACATTATTATTATTAATAATTGTGTTGAACATGTTATTGAAATAATGTTCAAATGTTCAAAGGGTGAGCATTGAAATAATTGTGCCTAGCAAATAATCAATACAATACAATTGAACATTATTAAATTATTGAACATTATTAAATTATACATTTAATATTAAACATTAAATTATAAACATTATTTACACTTGCTTTACAGGTTTTTAACTGAAAATGCTGCAATTTAAAGTTTGAGATGTTTTTCATCTGTTTTAGAAAGTATTTTTAGACTTTTGTTTTTTCAGAATAAAACTTGTTTTACAATCTTGAGCATGTTATATTTTTATTAAATGTGTTTAATTAAGCCATTGCTGCAAGTAATTTGACAGTTAACAATATTTTAGTGTACAGTTAATCACAAATTCAGTCAGCATTGTCATAACTCATGTTTCAACTGCAAACTAGGTTGTAATTGAATGTACAATTGTATTATCCCATGATGAAAGGTAAGACGGTGAAACAACGTCACGATATCAACGTTGATTCAATTTGCAAAACCGAAGCATAATTCAACATTGATTCAACGTCGATATACAATCTTTATTCACCCAATCAATGATCCGGGCAGCGCCAGCGCGTTCTCGTCTCCCTCCCTCATTTTACAGTCGAATGGTGGCGAGAACGGCTCCAGGTTCAAAGGTCAATACGGAATGGATTAATCTGCGTTATTTTTTTTAACGTGTTATTTTTTCTCAGATTAATTAATCGAAATTAACGCGTTATTGTCACAGCCCTATAAAATATACATTACAAATATAGTTACAAAAGTTATTCAGTGAAGAATGAGTGAATTTTCTGTCTGTCTTCTGTTGTGTGATAATGTGTGGCGTCTCTGTCCAGCCGGTGTCGGTGTCGGATCGGGAGGTGATCTCGCGGCTCAGGAACTGCTTGCTGGCTCTCGCCACTCATAAGGTTCTGCTGTACGACACCAGCGTGCTCTACTGCTACGAGGCAGCTCTTCCACACAAGGTATCATCATCTCCTTCATCTCTGCGTATCATCATCATCTCCTTCATCTCTGTGTGAACGCTCATGAGGAGTGAAGCCTCACGTCTGTGTTTCCCTGCAGATTAAAGACATCCTGAAGCCGGAGACCATGGAGGAGATCGTTCTGGAGACACGGCAGCGCCTGGTCGAGCACGAGGGATAACACACACACCGCTTCACACAAACCCTACAGATAATACATAAATAAATGAATTTGACAGAAAACAAGTTTTATTGTTCCTCGTACAAGCAAAAACGCATCTGAAACCACCAGTTAATCTCGTACCAGTTTAGAAATGTTAAGTAATATTGTGCCTGGGATGACTGTCATCATTTACTCACCCTCAAGTTGTTCCAACCCTGTTCCAACCAACACCTGACTTCTTAAGATAGTTTAGAAACGTTTAATGTTTGTAATGTTAAGTAATATTGTGTTAAAGGGACAGTACACCCCAAAATTAAAACTTCTGTCATCATTTACTCACCCTCAAGTTGTTCCAACCCTGTTTGTGTTTCTTTGTGTTCTGCTGAATAACACAGTTGATGGACCCCACTGACTTCAATAGTGTAGGAAAAGAATACAATGGAAGTCAATGGGGTCCAAAATGTTTTCATTTTTGGGTGAACTGTCCCTTTAATAGAGTGACAGTCAGTATCAGGCCGCTAGAGGGCAGAGCTTCAATAATCATAATACTAACACATGCACTGAAATTATATACTGATTATATTATATATTAGTAATTATTTTATTTAAAAAAAATAAAGTAAAAAAAAATCAATCAATCAATCAATCAATCAATCATTTATTTCTAGAGCACATTTAAAATACAACCAAAGTTGACGAAGTGCTTTACAAAGAATAAAATAAACACAAGAAATAAAAATAATATACATATAAACCAAACAAGCCAAAATAAGTAATAAGCAATCAAAGCATCAAAATGTTTACAAATATTGACACGTTTTTATAGCTTTCTTACTTTTATTTTGAAAAATTAGTTTTGAGTTTGTTCAAGGAAATAAACAACTTTTTAAATGAAAGTGACATTATCATACATGTGTTTAATTGCATGAATTAAACAATGTATGATTAAGTTACTATAATACGTAAATCAAGGAAATAGATAGAAAATAAAGATAAAAAACAACTACAATATAAATTAATACAAATGTCGTGCCTGGGAGATGCAGAGAGATAAAAAAAAATATTAAATAAAAAAGTATAAGAATGAAAAAAGGAACTGAAGCGATTGGCGGAAGAGCTCTCCAGATCGGGCACGCGCAGCCCCGCCCACAACGCTTCTCATTGGTTAGTGGCAGTGATGACGTCGACGCCACAGTAAACAGGAAATGCGGTTGAAAACATACTTATGACTTATACAAAACAAACCTTTGAATCCGTTAATTACTTATATTTGGTAATAATATATAGTGTTATAAATATTGTTATTTTTTTGGAAAACGTTTAATTATGTACATTTCCAAGCAATAATCCAGTTACTTCTTTTAAACTTGTCACATTGCAACGTCAACGAACTTAGTTTCAAGTTATTTTGTATTCATTTTAATGTTATTTGCTTTACATTTACAAGTATTAATTATTAACATTTAAATAAAAGTCGAATATTTTCAGCAAGTCTCAAGATGTTATTAAAATGAATAAATGATGGATTTATTTGATAATGAAAAGGGTTACGGTTAAAATACCAGCATTGTTTGTGTATGAATAACATGCCAAGACAATTATTTCATTGCTTTTTATTTAGGTATCAAACGAACTTAATTAGTTCTGATAAAGATAGGTGAAACTTTACATCTGTACATATACATATCTGTTTGTACAAATTAATTAGATTTTTGTACATATACATCTGTGGTTAGACATTAACATCCTTTACACACTTCCCCCAGCTCACGTCAGCTGTAGCCGAAACACACCTGAGGTCGTGTTAGCCTTGATACCGCTTTAGAAAACGCAGGATTACTGTAAAACACCCATGAGGCCCTGTGCCGCTCACATGTAAACTCGAACACTCGAAAACCCTAACAGGAGAGCAGAGAATACAAGTCAAAATATACATGGTAAGATAAAAATGTCATGTTCAAATGTCAAAAATCACAGTATATCTTAGCTAATTAAATGACAAGCTATAATACAACATAAACATGGACACGCCAGTACTCCGGTCAGATTAACCCCTGTGTGTCTGACTCTATCACAGACGGACGCTCATCAACACGAGTCCAGACACACTGGCACTCTCAGAGACTCACTTCTGGAGTCGCACATTTGTTAACTAAGAAGATTTTATAACAGCTTTGCCCGTGGCAAGCCCTTTTAACTTTTATTCAGTTCCAGGATATGAATTGTTGATATCAAGAATTAAATTTTTGATTGTTGATATCTGTAATTGTATTTTCACTAGTGAAATGTCACCATACGCTGCCATTAGAAATCCATTGTTGATATCAAGAACTGATTTCTTACTAGTAGAAATATCATTTTTATATCAACAATTACATTGTTACTAGTAAAAATGCGAATTACTGATATCAACAATTGAATTGCTACTAGTATAATTTTTCATTTTTGATATTTGAAAATGTATTTCTGATATCAATTTTATTTCAGAAATCTAAAATGGCTTTCTTACTAGTAACAATCACATTCATGATATCAGAAATGAACATTGTTACTAGTAGCAATTCAATTGTTGATATCAAGAATAGACATTTCAACTAGTGACAGTTTAATTCTTGATATTAAAAATAAAGGTGTTTACTAGTAAGAATTGTATTTCTGATCTGTGAAATTGGAATTGTAACTAGTAAGAAATCAATTCTTGATATCAACAATGGATTTTGAATGGCAGCCTATGGTGACATTTCACTATAGTGAAAATACAATTACAGATATCAAGAATTATAGTTTTTACTAGTTGAAATTAAATTGTGGATATCAAGAATTAGCATTTTAACTAGTGAAAATTTAATTTCTGATATCAAAAATAGCCATTGTTATAGTAGAAATCTAATTCCTGATATCAATAACTATCATTTTATCTAAACATTGAATTGTTGATATCAAGAATTAGTATCCTGGAAATGAATAAAAGTTAAAACTGCTTGCCATATTGCCTTCTATTTACCATTAATCTTATTGGATAACCATCAATTATTAACAAGATAACGTCCCTGTTTGAATTCACCCGAAAAACAGTGGAGATTATTATATTAGAAAGGGAGCAGACAATGAAAGAGCAAAAGTGGAAGTGACACGTGATGGTGACCCATACTCGGAGTTATAGTTTTCTGCATTTAACCCATCCACACACACACACACACACACACACCCGGAGCAAATCTAACGGAGCACCGCAGTGAGATGGATCGAGTGAACGTTAAGTATTGTGAGTTGTTTAACCAATATTATCACTTATATATTCTATTCTATAAATATTTTGAAACAATTTTCCGTGACTCTTCCAAAACTTTATTATTTAGTTTTCCAAAACTTTTACAGGCCTGGAAATTGCTATGTTAACATTCCATGACTTTCCCAGGTTTTGCATGATCGAGTGCAGTTCTCTGAAAGCTTCTCTCAGACCCAAAAGAAGAAGAGCTCAGCATCTGCTCGTTGAGGCTTCGGTGTGACAGCACAGCAAAAACTAGTGAAAGTTCAAACATGTGGATTAAAAAAAGGCAGAAAACAAAGAAACCTCAAGAGGAATCCTCCAGGAACAGCAGACACCAAATAAGATACAAATAAATACTTTTAATAACACGGGGGTTTTGCATCGCATATCTTACTTTCCTCTGTGAAATCAGCGGCCCTGCGGTCACGAAGCCCAGTGAACACTGGAACGGTGGACATTACAAACACATTTGCTCACATACATGTAGTAAGCCACACATCAGCTTTATAAACTTCCCATCAGGACTGACCCATACACAAAATAAATATATTTGAAATATATTTTTGGAATATATGCAAATATTCGAAATTGGCACAATAAATATATTTTAGTTAAATATGTGAATGTATTTATATGTCAGTATATTTACTAACAACATATATGTTCATATATGTTTTAACTTTTGCAAATTGTTTAATTTGAAATATATTTTGAAATTTAAAAAGTTAACATTTTCACAAACAAACACCACATTTTCAATGTAAGTACAGTATTTATTATAGCTGTGTGTCATAATACAGTAGTGAAATATGGTAGCCTACTGTTGTGTATAGGGGAAAAGGTAGAGGAATTACTATGATCAAAATACATTTTCGACCCTTCTTTAGCAAGCTAAACATTTTATGACCATATATTTTGTCATATATTTTACATTACATGTTATAAATGTAAATATATTTCACACTTAACATCATATATTTTTGTTATATTTCAGAATATATTTCAAAATGATAAATATAAGTGAACAACAATGCAAATATATTTCAATGAATTTGGAATATATGCCACATATATTTTTGACACTTTAAAATATATTCCAATATATATTTTTACTGTATGGGGAGACACCACAGCTGTTGCCGTGGTGAAAAAGTAAAACAATTTCCAGTGCTTTTACAGTCATTTATTCAAATGAATATTGGTACTGTAATATCGTCGACACGGTGTTCATGCCCAGGCCCAGGAGACGTGATGTGTGCAATGCTTCAGTTACAGCACTGCATCAAACACAACCACACAGGAGAACTGGGGAATATGGGGCAGAACCAGAACGTGCCGTGAGTATTATATGATCATTTTCATTGACACTTTACAAAAGAAGTGATCTGTAAACATAATTAGATCCTAAGTCAGATGAACAAGTCACATAAAAACCCCACATGTTAATGGCCACAATCTTATTCAAATGTAGCACAGTCTCTGAACTCTGAACAGTGCACTATCAAGCCCGTAGATGAGCGTGCTTTCTTCCTGACTGAATGTTTTGCCGTGCAGAGGATCAAGGGAAATAATGTCATGCTCTCCAGCTTCATAATCGGTTGACATGTCACAATATCTACACTGAAAGACAATTGCAGTTTATATATCAAAAAGTATCTAAAAATTATGCAGACATAAGTTATCCCAGGTAAACACTACAGTTTCATGTTTAATTTAATACTTATTAATAATAATAATATAAAAATAGTTTACATTTAATAGATTTATTCATAGAAATATATGTGTGTATGTGTATGTGTGTGTGTGTATATATATATATTATATATAGTGTGTGCACACACACACACACACATATATATATGCATATTTACACATATACACACACACTATACTATACACACGATGCTTTTGGGTAACGTTGTTGTTGTTGCCCTAGTTATTTGTGTGATATGGTGAGTGAAGTTACACGATCTTATTTTTAAAATAGTTCCTTTTAACATCACACTAAACGCCACTCAGAATTAAAAATTGTAATTAAAATTAAGACAGAAAAAAGAGTAGCTTGCCTAGATGAAACCCCGCTAGAATCGACGTCATGACTTGACTCCACTAACCAATGAGTAGAGATGTGGGCGGGACGAGACGTGCAGCCCCGCCCCAGGTGCAGCCCCGCCCCGATCTGCAGGCTGCAGCCAGGTGCCTGTCGAGGAGCGCGGCGTGCGTGTGACGTCACGAGCTGAGCTCGCGTGCGCGAATATGGCGGTTCCTGCGACGACGAGCGACTTCAAGAAAAGTGCCGAAAGTTATGAAATGAAAGGAAGACATGGCGAGAACCAACACTAAAAAACTGCGGAAGAGTGCAGGGAATGTTCGGTGAGGAAACGAGCCCGACAGGAGAGGCATAAAGACTGCGCGGAGAGCGTTTATATTCGCCTCAGGATCTCGAGAGAGAGAGAGAACTGCACGCGGAAGTGACGAGAGACTCCACTACAACTCCAACAAACTCCAACTATACACTACAAGTCAAAGTTACACGAACCGAGGGTTTAATCGGGATAACACCGCGTGTGAGAGTTTCTGTGAGAGTACAGACTCTATTGTACACCTACATGTGTTTAATTAGCTGAAATCTCATCGTCGATGTGCTTGTTTACAGCTGCTGCAAACGTAATTAAATAGTTATTACTACATGTAGTAACATGAACGACACTACTAATCAGTCTTGACAATCACTATCGAAGATCTGCTATTTAAAAGTTATTGTTAGACATTTCTTCAAGTGAATAAGGATGATAATTGACTGTAGTTTCATGCACATCAGCATATCTGAGCGAGTTATTGACACGTCTGATGAGCCGGTGGCCTGGACATATTCATATTAGCGTGACGTCACTATGATTGACAGCTCATCAGCACACCCCTTCTGTTGATCATGTGGAGGTTTCAGTGACGTCATCGCCGTGAAGACTGATGTTACGTCCTCCTCTGACACGTGAGAATGACATTATTATTATTATTATTGTTGATATACATTATTATTACAATATTAATACGATATTATTAAGAGTGTATAGTGCGTCGTTTGGGACACAGCTCATGTCTACTCTTATGCACTTTAAGCGTTTAAACCTGTGATCTGTGGTTAGACCCGCACAGGCTTCTGGATCTGGCTGTGGATGCGTGACCGGCGCTGGACTCTGACTCGTCGGGACCGGGATCCGGTGTGTGTGTGTGTGTGTGTCGGGCCCTTATGGGGCAGCAGCCGGGGAAGCCCGTCGGGGACCAGCGGAGACCGAGTCTGCCGGCGCTGCCCTTCATCAAGGCCTCGGGGAAGCGGGAGGCGGCGCGGCCCGGAGCGCAGAACTGCAATGTGTTCACCGTTCACGGTCAGTCCAGGCTCATGCATTTGTGTTCAGGTCACATGACCGTATTGTGAGATCACATGATCGTGTTGTGAGGTCACATGAGCGTGTTGTGAGGTCACATGACCGTATTGTGGTCACATGACAGTGTTGTGAGGTCACATGAGCATTGTGAGGTCACAGGACTGTAGGCTTGTTTGACTTGAACCGGCGCTGCACGGACCTATCGGTTTATGACATCAAAATACCGCGAGAGCGATTCAAAAGCATAAGGAGCCGTCTGCTCTCTATTCGCTCTCGCGGTATTTTGATGTCATAAACCGAGAGGTCCGTGCAGCGCCGGTTCAAGTCAAACAAGCCTTGTGTTGTGAGTCCACCTTCATATGTTTGCAGTGATGCATGTGTTCAGGGTCACATGACCGTATTGAGGTCACATGAGCGTTGTAGGGCTGGACCCGAATATTCGAATATTCGTTCGGTGGGTTGGTATTCAATTTGACATTCGAATATTCGTTTTTTTTGTTGTTTGTTTGTTTTTTGCACACCTGGGGTCCCCCGCGAAACGGTTCCCATTCGCGCTTGAATAAGGCCGGCGACTCACTGGCTGCTGGCGTGAGCGTTTTTATTTCGGCTCCATGTTAACAGGTTGGAGTTTGCACACTGTGAGCCACGCGTCTCAGGCTCGAGCCACGCGGAAAACGCCTGCATGCTAGAAATAGAACCGACGCCTCAGTGTTCCAGCAACGGGAGTGTTCTCTGGCTAGAGCGCAGAACAGCGGAGTGTGTGTGTGTGTGGACAGAAGCGCATGAGAACAGCGGGGTGTGTGTGGACAGAAGTGCATGAGAACAGCGGAGTGTGTGTGGACAGAAGTGCCTGAGAACAGCGGGGTGTGTGTGGACAGAAGCGCATGAGAACAGCGGAGTGTGTGTGGACAGAAGCGCATGAGAACAGCGGAGTGTGTGTGGACAGAAGCGCATGAGAACAGCGGAGTGTGTGTGGACAGAAGCGCATGAGAACAGCGGAGTGTGTGTGGACAGAAGTGCATGAGAACAGCGGAGTGTGTGTGTGGACCGAAGTGCATGAGAACAGCGGAGTGTGTGTGGACAGAAGCGCATGAGAACAGCGGAGTGTGTGTGGACAGAAGTGCATGAGAACAGCGGAGTGTGTGTGGACAGAAGCGCATGAGAACAGCGGGGTGTGTGTGGACAGAAGTGCATGAGAACAGCGGAGTGTGTGTGGACAGAAGCGCATGAGAACAGCGGAGTGTGTGTGGACAGAAGCGCATGAGAACAGCGGAGTGTGTGTGTGGACCGAAGTGCATGAGAACAGCGGAGTGTGTGTGGACAGAAGCGCATGAGAACAGCGGAGTGTGTGTGGACAGAAGTGCATGAGAACAGCGGAGTGTGTGTGGACAGAAGTGCATGAGAACAGCGGAGTGTGTGTGGACCGAAGCGCATGAGAACAGCGGAGTGTGTGTGGACAGAAGCGCATGAGAACAGCGGAGTGTGTGTGGACAGAAGCGCATGAGAACAGCGGAGTGTGTGTGGACCGAAGTGCATGAGAACAGCGGAGTGTGTGTGGACAGAAGTGCATGAGAACAGCGGAGTGTGTGTGGACCGAAGCGCATGAGAACAGCGGAGTGTGTGTGGACAGAAGCGCATGAGAACAGCGGAGTGTGTGTGGACAGAAGCGCATGAGAACAGCGGAGTGTGTGTGGACCGAAGCGCATGAGAACAGCGGAGTGTGTGTGGACAGAAGCGCATGAGAACAGCGGAGTGTGTGTGGACCGAAGCGCATGAGAACAGCGGAGTGTGTGTGGACCGAAGTGCATGAGAACAGCAGAGTGTGTGTGGACAGAAGTGCATGAGAACAGCGGAGTGTGTGTGGACAGAAGTGCATGAGAACAGCGGAGTGTGTGTGGACCGAAGCGCATGAGAACAGCGGAGTGTGTGTGGACAGAAGCGCATGAGAACAGCGGAGTGTGTGTGGACAGAAGTGCATGAGAACAGCGGAGTGTGTGTGGACAGAAGTGCATGAGAACAGCGGAGTGTGTGTGGACCGAAGCGCATGAGAACAGCGGAGTGTGTGTGGACAGAAGCGCATGAGAACAGCGGAGTGTGTGTGGACAGAAGCGCATGAGAACAGCGGAGTGTGTGTGGACCGAAGCGCATGAGAACAGCGGAGTGTGTGTGGACAGAAGCGCATGAGAACAGCGGAGTGTGTGTGGACCGAAGCGCATGAGAACAGCGGAGTGTGTGTGGACCGAAGTGCATGAGAACAGCAGAGTGTGTGTGGACAGAAGTGCATGAGAACAGCGGAGTGTGTGTGGACAGAAGTGCATGAGAACAGCGGAGTGTGTGTGGACCGAAGCGCATGAGAACAGCGGAGTGTGTGTGGACAGAAGCGCATGAGAACAGCGGAGTGTGTGTGGACAGAAGCGCATGAGAACAGCAGAGTGTGTGTGGACAGAAGCGCATGAGAACAGCAGAGTGTGTGTGGACAGAAGTGCATGAGAACAGCGGAGTGTGTGTGGACCGAAGCGCATGAGAACAGCGGAGTGTGTGTGGACAGAAGCGCATGAGAACAGCGGAGTGTGTGTGGACAGAAGCGCATGAGAACAGCAGAGTGTGTGTGGACAGAAGTGCATGAGAACAGCGGAGTGTGTGTGGACCGAAGTGCATGAGAACAGCAGAGTGTGTGTGGACAGAAGTGCATGAGAACAGCGGAGTGTGTGTGGACCGGAGTGCATGAGCTTGTGTTTTGGGTTAAGCTGCGTTGCTTTGACATTGTGGAAAATAGAATAATAGAAACAAAGGCCCGGTTTCACAGACAGGGCTTAGACTAAGCCAGGATTAGACCATAGATCAATTAGGACATTTAAGTAATTTTTATAAACATGCTTAGAAAAAAACATTACCGATGTGCATCTTAAAACTAAAAAGGCACTGATATATTTTTAAGATCAGTCAGTGCAAGTTTATTTCAGTGGAAACAGCTCAGACTTACATTTTAGTCTAGGACTAGTCTTAAGCCCTGTCTGTGAAACCAGGGGAAAATGTATTAGCCTTTTTACCCGTTATTATCAATCTAAATTAATCTCGTTTTTAATTTAACTTAATTTGTTTTTTCTTTATTCAAATTTCGTTTTTCTTTATTTAAATTTAGTTTTTTCTTTATTTAAATTTAGTTTTTCTTTTTTTAAATTTAGTTTTTCTTTATTTAAATCTACCCTTTACTGTGTCAGTAATTTGTTAGTCAGAAAAATATTAGACTACCTTAAAAGTATTGCTTAATTTAACAGACCTGTGTGTGTGTGTTTTATATCACTAGTGCAGTGTCCGTTCTCGCGTGAGGTGCGCCGCTTCCCGCTCGCGCTGTTCTGTAGTTTACTAAAAGTTTAAATTCTGAATGTGTCGCGTCTCGTGTCCATCTATATTGCACCAAATGCGACACTGCACTCCCGTGTGAAGTCGATTGGATGAACGGTTCTCGAAATAATAAAAATGCAAACGGACAGACAGAGATTCCTGCCTTTATTAGAGAGAAGAATATGTTCAGCCCCCTCTCTCCGAAGCTTCGAAGCTCAAAAAATGGTATTCGGACCAGCCCTAGAGCGTTGTGAAGTCACATGACAGTGTTGTAAGGTCACATGAGCATGTTGTGAAGTCACATGCAGGGCTCCAGACTAACTTTTTTTACTAGGAGCGCTGGAGCCCCTGACTTAAAATTTTAGGAGCGCAAGCAGAACATCTAGGGGCACACCTTAAATCAGCTTGCAATGCAATTATTCACATTTTCCCCCAAAATAACTGCATTACTGACAAATGCTTTGATGATAAATAGACTTAACGTACAGAAATTACAATGTGCAGTTTTATGTTAAGTTCACAGGCTCCAGACTAGCATCTGAGGGCACTGAGGTCTACAGAGAGTGTTTGGTTGCCTAACCCTGTGGGATGACAGTGCACTGAGCTTAATCTGAGGTGTATAGATGAAGTTAACTTTAACTATTATCATTCATAATGTCTTACTGTGCGTTCACACCGGACGCGAAAATGCGTCAAAATTCGCGCCTGCCGCGTCTAGTTATACGCGTGACCACTTTGTGTGCATTCGCGCGACAAGAGCGAAATTGACGCGCGTAAAATCAAAAGTTTGAAGCGAAATTTACGCGCGTCAGAGGCGAAAGTTTCGAAACCTGTTGGCGGCCATCTTTTTTTAGATGTTTATCGAGCATTAGCATTAATCGAGAGAGTCACCGCTCGTATATGCTCTGGAGAGCAGAAACAGCTGCGTAGGGGACATCGTGGCTGTACTCGGGTCCACCGAACCCTCCGGAGGGTTTCAGGAGTTTCGCAATTTGCTCCAGGATGTAGGTTTGGTGGATCTAACGGTGAGGACGCTGACGAGGACAGCGTAGGCCGTATAAGCCTCGGCCTCGAGTGGTCGCTGCATGACGAGCCCGCGCTGTACAGCCCGCACCTAATCTGTGATTTATTTTTGTTTTGATAATAAATGGAGCCAGCCTTCAAAAGTGAAACCTGTCCTGTGATTTTTGTTTTTATAGACTAAATTGTGTTTGTTGTCTTTACATTAGATTAATAATGTTTCATATAATCTAGAATAGATATGGAATAAATAGCATTCAATACAAAATGAGTATCTCTAATATATTGAAATCGAGTTTTATGTTTTTATTTGCTTTATTGTGCATTTTAGTCATATTACAAAATAATTTATTGAGGCCAAACATAAAATAACATTATAAACTGTCACTTCACCACGTGACAGCAGCATGCAAGCAGGCTCCTGATTGGTTAACGCGGCGCGAATTGACGCAGAAGTTCAGATTTTTCAACTCGGGCGGCAGACGCGAATTCGCGTCAAACGCGTGAATGCACAAAGAGCACTAATAAAATCATTCGCGCTTAACGCGCCAGACGCTCAATTCGCCTCATTCGCGCCGCAGGAATTTTTTACGCGCGTAACGCGTCTTTGCATTGACTTAACATTGAAATCACTCGCGCCTGACGCGCTGTTCGCGTCCGGTGTGAACGCACCATTAAAATTAATTCAAAAGCAAAATGAGTGGCAAAATAGATATTAGGGAGTGAAAATAGGCAATAAGCGTCCTCTGCTGCCACCTACTGTTCACAATGGTAATTTAATCTTTTTTTTTTTTTTTTTTTTTTAAATAAGTGTGAGTTCTTGAAACTTTTAGTTTTATAAATAGGGACAATCTTTAAAGGATGAACAAAAAATGTTTTGGTCAACACATTAAAAATAACATTTAAATATGATATTATAGTTTTGAAGTGCTGGAGAAAGATGTGTATGCTACTGTTATAGCCACAGTATACCACAGTTACAGTGAGTGTTACTACAGTAAACCCATGGTGATGTTGCTGAAGCCTTCTGTAACGTGTTCGCTCATGGCACATGTTTCTGCTGGCTTCCACGTCAGCGCTGTTGGATCCGATATGGTTTATAACAGAGAATTCTGCGTCGAATCTGAACGTTTCTCACTGGATCTCGCAGCGATGTTATTAATTCTGTCGCGAACTCAGTGGATGTCTTCACTGGATCTCCGCGATGTGGCGGTGTGGCGTGATCGAGATCCGCCCGCGGCTGGCGAGAGGAGCTCTGCGCTGTCTATTACTGGTTCAACTATTCAACGGTCCGTGAAGCAGAAATGAGTAGCGCAGTTTTTCCTCATGTCACGGCATACTCTGTGCTTGAGGCTGAGATTGCGTCTGACTAGCGTATTGTGTTTAGACTGCGAAGTGCACTGTCTGCAAACGTGTTCCCGCAGTCCTGGGGTCGCGACTGCAACACTCGCAGCTCATGGAGTTCGTCTCCTTACAGCTCCTCAACCAGCTGAACTCTCTCAGCCAGTCTTCCCTTTATCGCCTCACAAACCTCTGACTCATCTCCGACTGTGTCTGCGACACTGATATGTGTCTCCGTCTCCTTCCCACGGACGTTTACGAGCGCTCGGTTATCTCTAGGACCCCCCCCCCCCCACACACACACACACACACACATTAGCCAGTTACAGTGGCCATTCCCTGTTCTTCTCACACTCATCATTGGCCTGCCACACATCCCGGATTCATTGACGCGCCCCTTCCACGTTTAACGTGTAAAAAAAAAAAAGGGGGGGCAAATTTACTGGTCGCACACTCTCAAATTTTGGTCGCAAAATCAGTCTGGAGCCCTGACATGAGCGTGTTGTGAGGTCACATGAGCGTGTTGTGAGGTCACATGAGCGTGTTGTGAGGTCACATGATCATTTTGTGAGGTCACATGATCATTGTGAGGTCACATGACTGTGTTGTGAG
>NC_137126.1:780000-795000 GCF_949319135.1 Squalius cephalus | reverse complement strand
CAGTTCAGTGCTAATTCACCAAACTCTCTCTGGATTGTTACTTCAGCTTTAACTGTTCCTGTCCGAGACACACAATGGGCTGCATAAAGTAGTGCTTACGAGTGTGTGTGTGTGTGGGTGTGTGTGTGTCTGCCTGTGTGCGATACTTAAGGGAAATACCGATTAATCGTCTGATTGTGATTATCCAGTCTGATCACAATTATCTGAGAGAACTGCAATAACTTAAAATTTCAATCACATTCTGCCATTTAAATGTTTTCCTTCAAATGAAAGGCCTTTAGGCTTGTGTATTATATTATATTTATATTATATTAGCTATATTATAAATAATTATGTAATATATTATCAATTTTCTCAACAGTAAAGTAAATGAATGAATGAATGAGGCATTTATATAGCGCTTTCATATGTGCTACTGTACACCCAAAGCGCTTTACAATCTCTAAATATATAAATATATAATAAATATACTATCACAATCTTTTAGTCTGTAAATGTGTGAACAAAACTTCACTAAACGGTCATTAGTAGCTTCTGCCATCCAATAATCGCAATAATCTTTGTGCTTAGATGCTTCTGATATGAAACAAAGTCATAGTTTCAAAGTCTCTTTAATGTGGAAAGTAACTCCAGAGAGGAGCGTTCGGACACACACATGCACTCGGCTATATAGATTCATTAGATTTTTACTTCACCTGTTCTTTAATATTTAATGTATGTTTGAATATATCCAACAAAACAAGTGTTTATTACTGCCATTGTTTAAATTTTTATATTTTAAGTTCAACTTGGGCTGCCCTCGCTGTACCTGTTTGTATCTTAATCCAACAGTGAACAAAACAATAGCCTCAAAATGGCCGCCACTGCGTTTGTGTGAAACGAGAGAGAGCGAGTCCACGATACTGGATGGCATAATTAAATAACTGTACACAAAATATTGATTCGACTGAGTTTTAATATTTTATTAGCTCACCAAATGCAAAACTTCCACGATTCCACAACGGTTCTAGCGAGTGAGCCTGTGCTTCTGTTCTCCGAGGCTGTTATCTGGGAATAATATACCACTGGATGGAGCGATTGACCAATCAGACTCAAGCATTCCACAGAGCCGTGTAATAATGCTCAGTTATCAATAGGGCTGTGGCGGCGGTAAAGGACCAACTCCCGGCGGTGGTGTGGTGGTTGGGGTTGTTATGAAATAAAAAACAAAACAAAGAAACAACACACTAAAGCCTGTAAAGTATTGAAATAAATATCAGTAAATACTGGTAACTTACATAATATAATAAAGTTGAATCTATTTAAAAAAAAAATAAAAAAAAAACTTGCGTTTAATATTTCCACACAGAGACGCGTGATATAGCCCACCGCTCTGGGCTTCGAGAGGGATGTGGGACACGAGCAGGAGAGAGACCATCGATCTCTTTTCTGATATCTTCATGTTTTCTACTTCTTGTAAAAGGCATGAAGAGCGAATTTAATCTTCCACAAGGGTAAGACGTTTAGGCTATGTTTGATAATGCGCTGCCAGAGAAAGCCAAACTAAAATCACCCGCGTGTGTGAAACGCGCTTTACAAATAAACTTGACGCGCCGCATGTCTAATAACAAGCACAAACTGTGTTAAAAGTAATTTGACGTACAAGGACAAATGTAGTACATTTACAAATACAAATATTTTATATTTAAATAACACTTTTTTCTTAAATATATATGCATGTGTGTGTATTTATATATAGAAAATAATTATACTCCATATAATATGTAAACACAAACTTTTATTTTGGATGCGATTAATCGTTTGACAGCCCTACTAAATAATAGGCCTAATTAAAAGCGAACAAAGGAAGAAACGTTTATAATCCCCTTAGAAAATGGGTGAGACGCGAGTGACGATTTGGGAAAAGAAACGAGATTCCATGCAGGGATGAGTCACGATTTGTGAATATTCGATTAGTTGATTTAATTATAGAATATCTAAAAGGGTTGTGCGATTATTCTCTAAAATGAAATCTCCGTGTTCTGGTGCTGATGCGGTGACGCGTTCACGTAACCGGAGGGTGGCGCTGCCAGTAATGCACATAACAGCTGTCACAAAGAACCGGCAAAAGTAATGATTATTAATGTGTCAAATATAGCAAAGAGGCATTTGAATTGTTTATTAATAAACTAGTGTTTTCTGTGTCAGTGTCGGCTGCAGAGATGAAGTTGGCGATGCTGACTCGTCATCTTCGCAGTGAACGCGCCTATAGAGAGAGATGCACACTTCATACGGATTACATAAGCAGAGTAGGCTAGTCGGTTTATTTCCGTTTTTAATTGTTTAATTTAAAAGTAGACAATTCAAGCTTTCTATATGGAATAACTAATGGAATATTGTTAAAGGGGTGGTTGATTATGATTTCACTTTCCTAACTTTAGTTAGTGTGTAATGTTGCTGTTTGATCATAAACAACATCTGCAAAGTTACAACGCTCAAAGTTCAAAGCAAAGGGAGATATTTGCTTTTTAAGGACTACAACAAACGGCTGGTAGAGACTACACCACATTCCTCCCGGGTTAGTGACATCACCAACCCTATAATTTACATAAACCCCGCCCCCTGAACACGATTTATAGATTATCATGACAGAATATGCTAATCAATGACTAGAAGATTATACATAAGCTACATAAATTCATCAACTAACCATTCAGAAATGTCCTGTTGCTTCTACATGTTGTCACTTCTTCTTGAGTCTCTCCATCATTGTGCGACTCCGGTTTGAACATAAAAGTTTTTAAAATTTTCAGTGCATGTCTGTGTGAGGTAAAAGGACACAAGCTGTTGAGGCTCCGCCCTCTGTACCGGGAGCAGCAGCTCATTTGCATTTAAAGGAACAGACACAAAAACGGTGTGTTTTTGCTCACCTTCAAAAAGTGACAATTTTAACATGCTATATACAAATATCTGTGGGGTATTTTGAGCTGAAACTTCACACACACACTCTGGGGACATCAGAGACTTATTTTACATCTTGTGAAAAGGGCATTATACCACCTCTTTAAATTCGCTGATAATCGGGTGACCAGATCACAAACCAGAATTCAAAGCCGACAAAGCTTACATTTATAGGCTCACACACAACTCTCTCATTCGTCATGAAACGTTTCCATGGCTGCGATGTAACATTTAATTGCTAACCTATTATTTCTTTTGTAAAGAAAGCTTTGTGCTTCACTCGTGTCATAATGTTCATGTAAAACAGTATTCACATACTGTCTACGGTAAACTCTGCGGTCGTCAAGTTTACCGGCACAGCCCTGGTCATCCACTGCGTCCAACACCAGATAACAACAGCTCATTTCCATACATATTTCATAGCATAATATGGATATTAATTCTGTAGTCTGACCTGCAGCTGGAGGACTAAACCAGCACTCATGCAAACGACTGGAGTCTGAACTGGTTCAGCTGGGTGTCGGACAGAAGACTAACTGACGTGTGTGTGTGTGTGTGTGTGTGTGTCCCAGCACACCTGGATCATGTTTCCATTCCTGGGCTCATGATGAAACCCTCTGTTTAACGAAACGCTTCGCAGTGAAATAAACGCGCCTCATGCGAAGCGCTCGAGACGCCACCTCTGGTTGAGCTGGGAAGGAGAGTGTGTTTAATGACCGCGAGAGATGGTGTGCGTCAGCTAACGGAGAGTGGATTATATAAATGATCTGTATGAGCTCATCTCTGAGAAATGTGCTTCATGTTTCTACATCTGTCACCTCCCCCTCTCTCTCCAAACCTGCCTCTGCAACCCTGGCTCTGGTTTGAGCCGATGAGGAAACCCTTCTTAACATTCAATTAACGCAGGACTCTTGAACACCAGATCGGAAGAAACACATAGAGCACCCTAGCAACCACGTACATCACCCTAGCAACCACATAAACCACTCCGAAAACCTAATACCTAAGCAAGTGCAATGCAAGTTTTGCAAGGTTTTGAACATCTTTGATGAACAACAGGTTTTGTATTTTTGCAGGAATTTTACATTTAAATTTATTCATTTAGCAGACGCTTTTATCCAAAGCGACTTGCAAATGAGAACAATAGAAGCAGTGAAACTAACACTAGGACAACAATATGCAAGTGCTATGACCCTTCCCAGTTTAATCTAACGCAGTACATGTTAAAAAAAAAAATGTCTCTTATAATCTTATAAGAAAATAGACTTTTCTTACTTCTTCCTGTTTTTGGCCAAGACAAAAGCTACAAGAGTTTACCTTGAATTAAATGCAAGATAAATACAAATAATAATGCATATGCATAATGCAGGACTTTTAATTATAAACCAGCCTACTAGGACTCTTATTTTGAAATGTCTATGCTTTACTATTGCTGGTTTTTCATTCAAAAAGATGAGAAAGATAAAACATGCACTCCTGCAATCACTTACATCACATTATACGTAAACACCAGTAGATCATGAGCAATCTCTTGGCTTAAATGTGCGATAAATGAACTGCTCTGAAACCCAGAGTCTGCGAGTCTGTTATTTATTTAATTATATCGTAGACTTTGAAGTTTAATAATCACGTTTGGGTGTATCGTGTTTTTACATCCCCAAAGACATTTGTTGCACCATTTCAGATATGACCTTAAATTTTAATGTGCCAATAGAGCAATTCCAGCGTTATGGACGTGACATTTGCAGTCAAACCGTAAAATATAAATTCTCAGAAAATGCATTTAATACCAATATATTTAAATGTCTGTTTATATGTCCATACTCCCTTAATAAAGGAGTCCATACATTAGAAAAATATCAGTCTACACATGCGTTTTATATTTAAAATGAGGAAATACACTTGCGTTACGGACGTGACAAAAAAAGACGTGGGTTTGTGGGAGTGAACGGGGCACTTTTATGAGAGCATCTTAATAGACATATTGAATGGCTCCTCCCCCTTTTTAAATAGCCAATAGCGTTTAGCTTTCTATATGGAATAACTAATGGAATATTGTTAAAGGGGTGGTTGATTATGATTTGACTTTTCTAACTTTAGTTAGTGTGTAATGTTGCTGTTTGAGCATAAACAACATCTGCAAAGTTGCAACGCTCAAAGTTCAAAGCAAAGGGAGATATTTGCTTTTAAAGAAATCATTTTTTAAGGACGACAACAAACGGCTGGTAGAGACTACACCACATTCCTCCCGGGTTAGTGACATCACCAATCCTAAAATTTACATAAACCCCGCCCCCGGAACACGCAGTCCATGTTGAGAAGAGGAAGAGTTGTTGTAGTCGAGCACATTTGTGAGTCAGCTCAAACTGCAGCATCCGTCTTTTCACATGCAATAGAAAGTCACTCTGTGTGCGTCTCACAACAGTTCCTATACGAGCCATTTACAGATTAACATGATATGCTAATTAAAGATAGTTAACTCCACAACAGCAACATAAATTCATCAACTAACCGTTCAGAGACGTCCTGTTGCATTCTACGTGATGTCACTTCTTCTTGAGTCTCTCCATCTTTGTCTGACTCCGTTTAAACATAAAAAGCAGAACAGTTTCTGTCATTTTAGTGTGTGTCTGCGCGGTAATCGGAGCTGCTAACACACAAACACACAAGCTCTTGAAGCTCCGCCCCCTGTGCCGGGAGCAGCAGCTCATTTGCATTTAAAGGGCCAGACACAAAACAGTGCGTTTTTGCTCACCCTCAAAAAGTGACAATTTTAACATGCTACAAATAAATATCTGTGGGGTATTTTGAGCTCAAACTTCACACACACACTCTGGGGACATCAGAGACTTATTTTACATCTTGTGAAAAGGGCATTATACCACCCCTTTAAGTAAAGATCATACAAGATATTTTGTAAAGTTCCTACCGTAAATATAAAACATGTATTTGTGTGAGTGAGTGCAGCACAGTCGCCAACACAAATGCACAACTTTAAAGGAGATTTTCTCAATGTTTTGATTTTGTTTGCACCCTCAGATTCCAGATGTTCAAATACTTTGTATCTCGGCCAAATATTGTCCTGTCCTAACAATCAGTACATCAATGAAAAGCTTATTTATTGGACCCATGTGACTGGTTTTGTGGTCCAGGGTCACATATCTGTAACTGATATTCAGACGGGCTCTCTGGCGTAGATGACTGTTGACCCCGTGCCTCTGCTTTAAGCCTGAACACACTCTGTGTAGGACGGGCCTGTGAAGCGGAAAGACAAAGGCAGATTCCAGTTACACTCTCTCACTGCAGATAATGCTGCAGGCTTCAGTCGGGGCGGAGCCAGTGATGTCATCGGCAGTGATGTCATCGGCCCCGATCCTGAAAGGGCCTCTTTGTTGGCAGGGATCAGTTCTTGCTTTTCCTCTGGATCGTCTCTCAAGACGACACACACCATGAAAAAGACAACACTATCGTCAAAGTGCTTGATTTAACTCCTACACGGTTGTGGTTGTTGTGGGAAATATATCCGTGTGGATGGCTAGTTCCTCACCGGACAGAGAAAACGAGAAGAACGGGAAGAGCGGGGGAAAAAATGGAGCCTCTTACTTTGGAAACTCGCTAGAAGAACGCGGTGAAGTGGGTTTAAGATGAAGAAGAACCGAGTTTGAGTTTATCCTCACGTTGTACATGACTTTAGCTACTTATACACAACTTTTTCATGTTTTTGGCTACTTTCTTTTGAACTTTCCTTTGGATAAAAGTGAAACTAACTGGATTATATCTTTCGATTTGGACGTGTTTGGGAAGCAAATGAAAATGTTGGAAATTTGTCTAAAATTGGTGGGCTGTAAATCCAAGAAAGGTCTTTCTTCGTCCTCCAGCTGTTACTTTGAAGGTAAGCGACTGTGAGGGCGAACGTGTGTGTGTGTGTGTGTGTGTGTGTGTGTGTGTGTGTGTGTGTGTGTGTGTGTGAAGCTCAGTTACAGAGCGGCCGAGGCCGAGCTCGGGCTTCGGGTGGACATGCGGATGGATCTGTGTCGATGGACTGGTGAAAGTCCCAGGCCTCGGTTCTCCTTCTGTGTGTTTGGAAAGTGGAGGAGGGGAAGAGCGAGAGCAAAGCCAGACACACTGGCTCGAGGAAAAGAAAGAGAGGAAAAAACGAGGGAGGAGAAAACACTGGGAAATCTGATTCCTGTCTGGATTGAGCCGTGCAGTTTGGTGTGTGTGTGTGTGTGTGTGTGTGTGTGTGTGGAGAGAGAGTTTTGGATGCATCTTTGAGCTCATTTACTGAATGATCTTATTGAGTGTGTGTGTGTGTGTGTGTGTGTGTGTGTGTGTGTGTGTGTGTGTGTGTCAACTCTCAGGCTGATTTAACAATAATGAGCCGTTTGTGAGATTACTGAACGCCAGTGACTGTTGGAAAACGTCTCTTTAACCTGTTAACCCTATAGAGATCTGAACTTAAATAGTTGTAATTCAGGAATGCTTTGAAATACTGATCTTGATAGAAAACACTGAAGAAGAGTGTAGAAAAGCTATAGAAGTTTACCGTAGAGCTTATGTACTGAACTAAACATTTATTTAATACAGCGCTTTCACAACACAGAGTGTTTCACAGCAGCTTTACTGAGATAACAGGAGAATAATGTTTCCAGAAGAGAATGGCGTCACAGTCCAGCTTAAGGAAGATCAGTGATGGGTCAGTTTTGTTGTAAAAAGTTATTAAATTAGTTCATTTATATATTTATCTGCTCTGGAGAAAACCGTGATGTCATCGTCCAGCTCAGTTCACATTTACATTTAGTAATTTAGCAGACGCTTTTGTCCAAAGCAACTTACAAATTAGGACTAAATCAAGCGAGTCATCGTGAAGAGGCAAGAAACAGCGCCAGAAGTGCTCAACATACGAAGTCACGGCATTGTTCAGAGTAGCATAAGCCCGACAAGCGAGGATTTAAAGGAAAAAGGAGAGAATGATTATTATTTTTTCTGGAGGTGAACGGAAGAGATGTTGAGTGTTGTGTGGAACAGCTGTCTCTTGAATGTTGCCAGCGATGAGACTCAGCGAATAATGAGAGAATGACTAACTATTACGCAAGTTCCCAGCTCAGTTCTCAGATAATGGTGTTACACAAAATATATATTTCACAAAATAGTTTGGACTCTAAAGTTGCTAGTGAATCAAAGCATTATGTCTAGGCAAGTTTTGTTCCAAATTTGAAGTTGATATCACACAAATGTAGGCTTTAAAGTATGGCTTTGGTGTAACGGGGTCCCGTTTCACAGGAAGATAATCGAGTGTTTAAGCTTTTCAAATGAAAGGCCTTCCTAATCGGTGATTTACTAAAGGGAAAAATGGAAATAAATAGAAGAACTGAGTGTGAGACGGACAATCATCAGGGCAAAAGTTGAAGAATCGTCTGGTTTGATGCTTTATCTCAAAACGTCTGTCCGATCAGTGTCTGATCATCAGTATCTCGAGCAGTTTTGTGAGCTCATGTTGACTGGCACAGGGCCATTGAAGCGAACCGCAGAAAGCCCGTTTAAAAGACTAGTTACAGCATCTGATATACTCCTGTAAGGGCCTTCATCAGGAGTTCTCCACTGTTTGTCAGTCTCTCATTATTTGCTGACTCTCATGTTGTTCTGCGCGACACAAGCGACGTCTTCATCATGCTGTCAGACTCCGGGAATGACCCACGAGATCGCTCTGATGTTTCCTTTCTGTTGGAATGTGGAAACTCTCTAGGATTGTGTGAAATGAGATGCGAATAATGTTCAGATGGACTTTTACGCCCATGTGACACACACAGCTGTGGTGACGACCGGTGATTACTGCTGAAAACATCTGGGGTGTGTGTGTGTGTGTTGCTATCGGGTGAATCTCCATCAGTTCCACCCCCGAATCAAAACACAGAAATGTATTTGAGAACATCTGAGATGTCAGTGATGCTCCATATTTCTGTGGAAACCGTCATACATTTTATTTTTCAGGATTCTTTGATGAAAGGAAAGTTGAAAAGAGCAGCATTTATTTGAAACAGAATCTTTTGTAACATTATAAATGTCTTTACTGTCACTTTTGATCAATTTAATGTGTCCTTGCTGAATAAAAGTATCAACTTCTTTAAAAAAAATAATAAAAAAAAGGTTCTTGCGTATCCCAAACTTTTAAATGATAGTGAATCAAGGTTTTCACAGAAATATGAACTGTTTTCAACACTGATAATAATCATAAATGTTTCTTGATCATCAAATCCTCATATTAGAGTGATTTCTGGAGGATCATGTGACACTGAAGACTGGAGTAATGATGCTGAACATTCAGCTTTGATCACAGGAATAAATTACACTTTACTCTATATTCACATAGAAAACATCTGATTTACATTATAATAATATTTCAGTTTTTAAGGTCAAATAAATGCAGCCTTTCAGAAACATTGAAAAATCTTAAATTATTTCAAACTTGCATTGTCACATTAATCTCATGATGATTGAACATTACTGAACTGTGCTTAAAGGTGCAGTGTGTGGTGTTTAGCGGCATCTAGTGGTGAGGTTGTGAAATGCACCCAACAGAAGTTACGGTGGCCGACAGGAAGTGATGTCGTCGTCGCAGAGAGTAGCCAGTTAAACAATGAGGATTCTTTACAGAGATAAATTAAGAAATTATGTTTACTTAATTATTCAGTAAAACGATGTTGTTGTGAATATTATTGTGACTTGTTCATCATTGTGTCAGTGTTTTATCTGCTGACTTTAGCTGAAGCTTCTTTACACGAAGAACAACAGAGTGACGAAACGTGTTTGTCCGTTCAGGGCCACCGTAGAAACATGTCGATGTAAGCGGACCCGGTGTGTGTAGAGAGAAATGCCTCATTCTAAGCTAACGGTTCATTATGTAAGGTCTTTATACACCACTGAAAACATAGTTATGTTTATGATATTGCATTTCTGTCAACAGATCCTCCTAAATATTACACACTGCACCTTTAAGAATGTTTTTGTAAATATTTATTTTACGTTGGTCAGATTGTTCTGTGTTATAGTAATGGGAATTACAGTCGCATGTATTGACCTTTGACCTTTGATGTGTTTGCAGAAGCTCTTCAGCGGCCCGGTTTCGAGCCTCCGGGTCTCTCTGAAGCGGCTCGCTGGAACTCCAAGGAGAATCTGCTGGCGGGACCCGGAGAAAACGACCCCAACCTGTTCGTGGCGCTGTATGACTTCGTAGCGAGCGGCGACAACACTCTCAGCATCACCAAAGGTGCGGAACACACTCGTATTTCATCATCTGAAGCCTGCAAACACACCGAACACACACCGTCACTCAGACCTGGCCTTTCATGAGGTCAACACTTCAGAGGTCGATACGAAACCAGTGAAACAGTAAATATTGCTCACAAGGCTACAGATTTGCGCAAAACTTTTGCGATTCATTTAAATTTTAATAAAGACCGATTGCGAAATGACGGCGTTTCCATTAACCGATGTTATGCGGCTAACCGTCATTTGTTTCCTCTCGCGATCAGTCATTCCCAACATCATGGCGACGGATGTTGGTTTATATGGTTTACATACATCATGTCACCGCACATTATTATTAGTGGAAGGAGACGTGTGTGTGTTATCCAGCATTAATGGCAAGGAAAGCCTCTTCTACTGTGAGCGGCTCATATGAGGAGTTCTGGGCAGTGTTGCCAGATTGGGACGGTGATTTCCAGCCCAAAAGCTCACCAACACCCCCCCACTACAAGAACAAAACGCCCAAAATTTTACTGCCAAAATAATGTGATATAATTTCATTACCATGTCATTCAAGGTTGATAAGCACAATTTGTATCTCCTTAAAACAAAATAACGATGATAAAATAAAATAAAAATAAATACGTTTTCCAGGAAACCAGATCAAAACAGGGCAATAATTAAGGAGAATTAGCCACTATGACTAAAAAGTCCAGGTGGACACTGTCAAAACGGCCATCAAGAAATGAACCGATGACTTTAACCCTCGGAAGTACACACTGCAGAACATGACGCAGAATTTAGCAGTCAAACCGGATTCATCGATGATCAAACCTGTTTCAGCTGTCAGGGTCAGTGGAGGGCAGTCTGGACGGTGTAACAGTGCAGATGTCTGGTTAGGCTAGTGTGCACATGACCATGGACAGGAGTCGTCCCATATTAGATTTCAATTCAAGTCATTCAACTGTGCTCTCCTCTCAGAGTTATAGTCACCATTGATATCTCCCACCACGTGTACGCTTTTAGAGTTGCTCACTATCTCACTCTCTACTGTAGATACAAGTCACTTTGGCATTAGCCATCACTTTGAATATACAGCTACAACTTATCGCGCTCAATCGCATCTGCCTGCGGATCGCTGATTGGCTAAAAGTGCGTGCTCGTCGGTGACGTCGTCGGGCGAGTGTGTACAGTAATGTCATGATGACTGATTTTATGGACTACATGCTAGGGGTGGGAGATATTGACAAAAATGAATATCTCGATATTTTTTTCCAATATCTCGATATCGATATTCAGACGATATTTTTGCCATCCTTCAAAGAAATGTGTGCAAACTGGCAAAGAAGGTCCAGTTGGTCTTTTGACTTGCTGCATTTGACCTATGTAGGCTATAAAAGAAACAATAAAGGAGCTAACTAAACAGAATCTGAGGAAGCCCCTATCTTTTTCCACTTACAAAAAAAAAAAAAAAAAACGGAACTAGGCACCTTTTGCAACAGTGATTATTAAATCAAACAACAATATTGTTGATGATAAATTCAAAGTAAAAAAAAATATTTTCAAAACGCTATAAATCCATCCATTTTTTTCCCCAAAACGCTATAAATCCATCCATTTTTTCCCCCCCCAAAAAATTGATGGTTTGTCTTTTAAAAAAAGTCTTTTGTCTTTTATTTTTCGTGTTTGCATTTATGAGGAAAAAACAATATTACGTGTCAGTTCTCCATTATGGACGCGAGCGCTCTGAAAGCGGCAAAAAGACTAAAGACTTTCAAACTTTCACAGAGACCTCAAAACAAAAAGCACAAAGCCTTTCTTTAAAACGAATTTCGTTTTGTATTAATTGTATCTTAATTTTAATACATTTTTCATTAACCAATTTCCTGGATTTAATACATTAAAATTAAATATAAATATAGGCTAGCAATCACAACATAAGGCGCCGGTGCTTACTGGAGATTATATCATCATGAACCGAACCGTTGCCTACTCGCCTCACAGGCCTAAAAAATGTGAAATATATTTACAGAAAGCTGGTTCTAAACAAAACCATCCAAAACAAAATAAAACTATGTAGCCTAATAAATGTGCATTTCTCCGTTGCGTTCACAGCCTACTGCGAAGATCGCGAGTCATTATAGCCTATCGTCAACTTCATCTTTGCAGCCGACACAGAAATTAATAAACAATTTAAAATGTCTTATTGCAATATTTTACATATTCATAATCATTACTTTTGGTGGATCTTTGAGGCAGCTTTTTAGGTTTATGGCGTTTTGGAAAAGAGCTCTTCACGTAACGTTTCACCAAGGCACAGCGGCCCTTCAGCACATAAGAAAAAAAGAAGAGAAAAAGCACGGACTTACTAATTACGAAACTTTGATGTGGTTGAACAGGTGAAACAGTCACAAATTCCTCTGCAACTCAAACCTTCTCAATCCGAGTTATGAGGGAAGAGAACAGCATTACAGTTTTCAGCGCGTCCTCCTCTGATTGCTGTGTTCTGACTGAAAAAGTGCGTGCAGGAGCACATGCGCAAACGGTTTGTAAAATGTCCTTTTGTAAAATGACATATGATAAAATAAAAATAATTCATATATAATTTTAAAAACGGTTTTGCGCATGTGCTTCTGCGCGCACTATTTCGAATTTACGTATGCGTTTTTGACGACACGGGACGGGACCATGGGCTGGGCCACTCGGAGGTTGCTTCCGCAAATAGTACTGCCCTACAGTATTAAAAATCGCTACATATAATTGTTTAGAAGGTTATTGTGTGCGTTATTTGTTTTCTCTTTAACTTCTTTCAGCTCTTTTCATGTTTGGGGGGTCGGATTGTACAAATTATGAAATATTCGATATCCCAATTTTGCATATCGTCCAGACAACAATTTGGATATTATCGTCTAAACGATATATCGCCCACCTCTACTACATGCACACTTTAGTTTAGTTTTTTAACCAATTAGAGATGTTTGAAAACCGCCGAACTGACCCCCAAATTTTGTCCACCCGCCCAAACCCTTTTTTACCTGCACAATCAAATTCAGAACCGCCCAATCTGGCAACACTGGCTCTGGGTGTTTCTCCCTCAGTTCTGCTTCAAGCTCGTGATCGTGGCATTTAGAATCCAGTATTCCTGTAATTATGATGTCTTTTATGAGTTTAATAAAGAGCTCTGTCTCGTCTTCTGTCCAAACGCACCGCGTCGTCTACCTCAGCTGATTGTAAATGCACAAAAACTGTTTCCATTAAAGTTTTGCAAAATATTCCTTTTTCGAATGGCCTGAAAAAACCCTCATGCGAGTGTAAAAACTTGTTTGCGATAAATGGGAGTTTTCGCAATTTCAATTTGCGCAATTTAAGGGTAATGGAAACGCGGCTACAGACTCCTTTAATTATTAAAGTTTATAATTATTATTACATTAAAAACCATGTGTAAGCAAGATTCATAACCCAATCATGTTCATAACTAGGGTCTAAAATCGCACACACTTGAGGTCAGGAACTGGATACTTGTTATTAAATTAAAAGGACAAACTTCAGAGATCGAGACAAATATCAGTGAAATATCACTGTTCTCTGAACCACAGAAAGGTTCATTAGTGAACATCAGTTAACATGAACTAATAATGAACAATACTACTTCAGCATTATTAATCTTAGTTAATATTAATTTCCACATTTACTTATACGTTATTAAAATCAAAGGTTGTGTTTGTTGACATTAGTTAATGCAAAGATTAACAAGTACTGTAACAGATGTATTGCTCATTGTTAGTTATTTATTACTGTTAACTAATGAACCGTATCGTAAAGTGTTACTATTAAAGTTTATAATTATTATTACATTAAAACAATGCCATGTATCAGCAAGTATCTCTCACACACTACGGTGTTTTCTGGTTTGTATTTTAGAGACGCCGGTCTTTGTTCGGTCACATGACTGACTGGAAACACACATATTTGCTGCACATTCTTCATCGCTTCTCCTCTTCCTTTATCTCGCACGATGTCAGTTCTTTCCATTCGGCCCGTGAAACCAGCGTCACCTTTTTTTCCATTTACATCTGTACATTTAGCAGATGCTTTTATCTAATACCTTCATTTAGGAACATCACAAGCAATTCATCACACAGCCGCACTATTCATGACACACATAATAAGTATTGCAGGGTTCGTACAAAGTGCCTAAAGTGCTTGAATTTGACTTCTTGAAATTAAAGTCCTGGAAAATCGTTGAAAACGTCCATAATTATGAAGAGGTACTTGAAGTGCTCTACTTATTAAAATACAATATACAGTCAAACCAAAAATTATTCGGACACCAGATAGTTTTTATATTTTTACTAGTGTGTGCAGGACACTATAGTTCATTTCTGTAAGTGAGGAGAGCAAAATAAAGTAAACTGTGACATATTATACCCAAATATTCTTTATTCAGTGACTACCAGTGACAATTATAAACATTTTACCTGATCATGTTTTGCTGAAGTGTGTTTTCTTTAATTGCTAATGCTCTTTTTACACACAGACTGAACAAAATGAAGCATTGCTTGGTGATTGGTTGAGCTAAACTGGTATTATCTAATTGTGTAGTTAAATTTAACAGCTGACAGATATTCAACATCATTCATGTGTGAGACAGTCTAACAGAAGGACGGACAAAACCAGTCAAATATCAACTGAGTTCTGCTCATATTTCATCACCATTTTCTAAACTATAGCGAATAAACTGAGATAATGTGAGAAATGTTGAAGGAGTCTGAATAAATGTTGGTTTGACTGTTTATGAAATAAAAAAAATAAAAA
>NC_137126.1:745000-775000 GCF_949319135.1 Squalius cephalus | reverse complement strand
GGTCAGTGAGAGTGAGTGAGTGAGTGAGTGAGTGAGTGAGTGAGTTGGTCAGTGAGTGAGTGAGTGAGTGAGTGAGTTGGTCAGTGAGTGAGTGAGTGAGTTGGTCAGTGAGTGAGTGAGTGAGTGAGTGAGCACATGACTCTGACACACACGACTCTGACACAATTAACACTCGTGTCCAAGGCCTTCAGTCACACAGTGATTGAGGCTCGTCCAGTCCTGTGAGACTCCAGTGGGGAAAGACATATCCATAAATCCATTCCTCACATGCCTGACGCTCCTGGTCTCTGCATGAGCCTCGACACACACTTAACTGCAGTTCTCCACTGTAATCCGCCAGGAATGAGTCCGAGACGCCAGTTCAGCTCACAGATGCAGCTTCAGATTTAACCCTCTGGTGCTCTTCACGTGTCCGTCAAACATTATCATTTCATTGAAATGAATGTACTATATTTTAGTTCGATAATGTTTTTTTTATTTAATATTTTGTATTTTTAGGGGATTTTATGGTACTAAATTATATTTACACTTCATTAATAATCCATTTATTCACTTTTTGAGCATAGACCTGAACATTTAATTTCCAACTTAAACTGTGGTAAATCTTGAATACTTTAGAGCGACAGACTGAAGTTTGATCTCTTTTCAAAGACGACACTTGGCAGATTATGGCTCAAGTGAAAAAGTTACAGAATTTTACGTTTATTGTTATGAAAAATGTGCAAAAATACTATTTTAAATTTTGATATGAAATATTTAGTTTCAAAAACATGTTTTTCTCTAAAACTGTGAGAAAATCAAAGCCATAAATCTAAACAAGTTGTGTTCCAAAGTTGAGGTTGATATCTCAGTAAATGAGCGTTCAGTGAGATGTTGTTTGTCTGCAGTACCAAACGCTTCCACTAGAGGAAACTCGTCTCCCATTCATTTCTGACCGCGAGGAGCTCAAGTGGGACTATTGTTTTCAGGACCATTAAACCTGTTCGAGTCATGTCCATTATTTGTGTGTGTTCACACAGCAAGTGCCAAATCCTGAAGGTGACGCGATGAAGAAAAACAAAAACAAGACAAAAACAAATGTAGAAGTTCTCTGTAAAAAATTACAGAAGAGCAGCAGAAATGTACAGATAACTTGTATAAGAGTTTATCACTTGTAATGAGAGCTGTATTTAATGAATTATTATACAGCCAGAATAATATAACTCCATTCAGGACACTTGAAAGATTAAGTCTTTCTGGACTCCCAGCCATTTATAAACATCTGAAGTACTAAAAATACAATAATTACTCCAATACATGATTATAAATGTATTAAACATGCTTTAATGCACTAAAGAGGCCTCGTAAAAACTCAGTTGCACAAAAACAAGGATTTTCACAGGAAACGGTGCATCACTGTTGGATGTTACATTCTCTGACCAGGAAAAATACCCACGGGAAACGCTCCGGGATTCCTGTGCCGTGTGTCAGCGTTTCTGACGGATGTCTTCAGCTGCTGCTTCACCTCTCACTCCAGCTTTCACCGCTGTGTTTCAGAGATTTGAAGTTAAAAGTAGAGTGATATTTAGAAACGCGCATCTAGAGATCGACTGATAATCGGTTTGATGTTTTTGAACTATTTTTGAAGTTTACATTTTTTGTTGACATGTCTTGTGTCAGTTATGTTTGTTTATATCTGGCCAAAAATGCACAAGGTATCTAACAACTATAAGTTGTTTTATATTAATGTGCACGTGTTAAAGTGCAAGCGTTAAATCATCATTAAATGTTTGTTATTGGACATAAAATAATCTCTGTCAGTATTGGTGATGGGTAATCCAGATCTGGTGTGTGTGGTGTGTCCTCAGCTGTACGTGTCGTCGGAGAGCCGCTTCAACACGCTGGCGGAGCTGGTCCATCATCACTCCACGGTGGCGGACGGCCTCATCACCACGCTGCATTACCCGGCTCCCAAACGCAACAAGCCCACCATCTACGGCGTGTCGCCCAACTACGACAAATGGGAGATGGAGCGCACGGACATCACCATGAAGCACAAGCTGGGCGGAGGACAGTACGGAGAGGTGTACGAGGGCGTCTGGAAGAAGTACAGCCTCACTGTGGCCGTCAAAACACTAAAGGTCCGTGACACACACACTGCGTTAGCTCTGCTTACGGCCGTCCGGCTCGCGGTGGCTTTCACCTGCTGTAGTTTCACTCAATCTTCTCTTTGAGGTCCATGTGGACGTGTGATTCGATGGGTGACCGATCAGTTTGTCATCAAAATTATTTGCTTTTTGCATTGTTTTTCTTTGTTTGCTTTTGAAACAATTAATCGCATCCAAAATAAAAGTGTGTGTGTACTGTGTATAATTATTTTGTATATATAAATACACACACAGATCGTTTCACAGCACTAATTGCTTTGACCTGCTGTAGTTTTATTCATTCTTTTTTCGAGGTCCACGTTGACATTAATGTGACGAGCTTCTCCCAGTTGACAAATCAATTTGTTTCAAATTGTCATCAAAGTTATTTGCTTTTTGCATAGTTTTCTCTGACTCGGGACGGCACTGAATCAGAGCATGAACGTTCTCATCTAAATCACACAGTTTTGTACATAAAACAGTGAATCATTGTTGGGAATTGTTTTTTTGCTCTTGTGCAGGAAGACACGATGGAAGTGGAAGAGTTTTTAAAAGAAGCTGCCGTCATGAAAGAGATCAAACACCCAAACCTGGTGCAGCTGTTAGGTGAGTGTGTCCGTCGGGGCTTCACACACAGGTTTACAGATGCAGACGCCTGATCAAGCACATGACCCACCTCTCTCCTGTGTCCTGCTCTTGCATTACACTGTGATCCTGTAATGTTCCCATTTCTGAAGTGCTTCCCAACTAATCTTTAAATAAATAGAGAATACTCCCAAAGTAAACTGAGTCGATGGCCTCGGTGCCTCTGGCCACAGCATCTAAAGGCCGGATCGCCAGGGCTGTTCATTCCTGGACTGTGGGAGTGACTGACTTTGGGAGTTGATATGATGGACTGCACGACTCCATTTACTCTGAATAAGAATACAAGATTGCAATCGTTATGACACAGTCTTCTTTTCCCCTGACACGAAGCCTTAAACTCTCTTCATTAAAACACTTTTAGAGATGACGATACCATCAAATAACTCGCAGAGGTGGAAAGACTTCTAAACATTTGTAATTAGATGTAAGTATTGCTTAAGGCGAGACACGACAGGCAAAACATCGTTTTTTTCCACTGGTCAATTTTGAGATTTTGGGCTCTTTGTCTTCAGTAACATGTCTTCGTTCAGACCTGTGGTGAAAAAAGTCCAAAATACACATTTAGGTCTTTATTTTACTACAGTTTGTCTGTTTGCGTCTGTAGATTTCTCCTAAATTCAACAAAAGTTGGCGTTGGCAAATTTCCTTTTTTATCAGCAACCAATCGTGAAAGTACAATGGGGCATTTAACTCTAAAAGCGAAATCTCATTGGCTGATGTCAATTTTAAAGGCCGAAATCTCCACTTCAGCAGCACTTACACACACCAAACTTCCCACCTGTATTCCTATCTATATTCTTAAGGCTTTTACTGAGGGGTTTGATCAGATTCTGATTTATACAACATTTTATACCTAAAAACGGGGCGAAAATAGATTTTTTTATGGCTGTTGACAGTCTTTTCTGATTAATGGAGCGATAAAAAGAGATATCCGAAATCCCCTCTGTAAAAACCTTTGACTCTAATATGTCAACAAAATGAAACAAGAATTTTGAATCCGGCTTTATCCAATGTTCAGATTTCTCTTCTGGAAATATATGCAAATTAGTGCGTATTTAATGAGATACTGCCTAATTTGCATATTTAAACATAAATATTCTAAAAGCTTGTAATACAAAAGATATTTGTCTTAATGTCAGTAATCAGCTGGGGAAGTTTCATGCTGATATCTATTAGGTAATTTTTTCCCCTAGTCACCTGGGGTGTCTCCCCTTAAAGGGATAGTTCACCATAAAAAGGAAATTAAGTTATAATTTACTCACCCTGGTGTTGTTCTAATGCCGTACGCCGGTCTTTAATTTTTGGACCAAATATGCAGATTTTTATTTATTTCTTAAGTCTCACTCTCGCTCGTCCACTCAGTGGCAGTGAATATCAACCAGCATCGAGCTTTTTAAAAAGACTCAGAATAATGAGGGAATGATTCGATGCTACGAGTGCCGTATATTCCACGTGTTCTGGTTTGATGAAAAACAAACTGAAATTGAACGTAGGATTTAACAAGAATCAATAGCGCTGCAGTTCACTCTGACACACAGTCAAGATGAATAAAAACGTGAGTCTGCTTCTGCCACTACTAATGACCCATTACAGGAGCGGACAGAATTACAATCTACAATCAGAATATGAGCATTTTCTAAAACACTCCAAGCGTTAAAGCACGGTTTGACACTTAACGGGCCCGCCGCTGAACTGGATGTTTGGATTGGTTCTCACCCCAGGACTGTGGAAACAGAGAAACAAAAATGCAAAAAAGGTCTGCACTCTAAACATCTTTAATTGTAAACAGGAGATAAAGTTAACAAGCGTTTCGGCTCTTTGCCTTGGTCAGTGTGACAGCTTCACTGATCTTCAGTGAGTATATAGAAAGCAGGTCTTCAGGTGATCATAATTAATCAAGTAATTAGTCCTCAGACTCCAGTTTAAGTCCATCTGAAACGGTAAATAATGATTAAAAACAATGTTGGGAACAATTACACATCAGAAGAAAAAGCCAGAAATAAATAAGAATATAAAGGGATTGATTTGAGGATTGATGCACTAATTAGCTGGGAGAGCGCGGCGAGTGTGTTGATTGGAAACCGAGAAACAGCCTATTATTATTCCAGAGATAAACGAGAGACGGAAATGTCATCGAAGCAGCATTTCTGTTCCCAATCCACCACATTCATTTCATTATTTATTTATAAAGCACATCTAAGAACAACGCAGGGTTGAAGTGCTGACAGATCATTACACTCAAATTAAAACTGATTATGATCTATGGAAGTAAAATAATGTCAAATGTTTTTGAAACAAAAAGCCTGTTGAATTGCACTACTTGAAAAAAAATAGGCATTGCATTAACCATGCTTGCATTTTAATGCATTGTATTTTTAGGGCTTGCATTTTTATGGGCTGAAATTCAACATGGTTGAATATTTAAGCTGTGAATATTTCAATTAAAAACATTTCAAACACATTTTCATTATTAAAAATTCAATAATCCATATTCACCTTTCATATTTCACTTCCAAAATACTCAAACTGTTTAAAAATACAACCTATAATATTCAACAGGCAATTTTCGGTCCATTTTATTTCGCTTTGAAAATTCGCTTCCACAAATTCGGTGGTTCAAATTCGACAGAAAATATTACGTTGACATCCATGAACTGCAGGAAGAGCAGTAGATTACCGAGCGTACTCTCCATCTGCTGTTAGTCGGCTTCACCAGCAGGAGGTGCAAAAGCTCGTGTTGTTGACGAAGACAGAGCAACAGTTAGAGCAAGCCATTCATTCATAAAACTCATCAATGCAAGTGTATTTGTGATTATTATGACGGCGGTTTTATGTTAAATTCAGTGTCTTCACAGTTACTTTCCCTGTGTAGCCTACAAGCATCTTATTGGGGATGTAGGCTGTAGGCTACTATATAGGCTCGATGGACTAAGAATATGAACGTAACGCGCAAAGTTTCATGCAGAGCGTATACTGGCATAAAATCAACACTTGATCAATACTAACACTTTCTCTCTTCTCTTCTCTTCTCTTCTCTTCTCTTCTCTTCTCTTCTCTTCTCTTCTCTTCTCTTCTCTCTACAGTATAGTATAGTATAGGCTATGCCTACGTGTATTGCATTAGCTTAAACTGGGAAGAGTCATAGCACTTGCATATTGTTGTCCTCCTATTGTTAGTTTAACTGTAAATCGCTTTGGATAAAAGCGTCTGCTAAATAAATGACTAAATGTAGCCTAATAAATGTAAAATTGGCTTGACATTGGACATTCGCACATTTAGGGACCGTCTCAAAAGTTGCATAAAACACTAGCGTACACGTTTCTAACTTCAATAGCAAACTTTAATTGAATAAATATAAAAAAATCCAAAGGGTGCGCATTATGCCTGACACTACATGAACACTTTATAGTTGGTTTTATGACTGTAAGTTGTTCTATTCAAATGCTATTGAAGTTAGAAACGTGTATACCAAAGTCGTATACACTTTAGAGACGGTCCCTAAATGTGCGAATGTCCAACGTCAAGCCAACTTTATGCCAGTGAGTCTATCACTGGGAAACGCTCAGCATTAAACGAGTTTGGTCTTTTATATCACTGTAATTAGTCCATTAAGCTATACGTTAAGCGTTTTATATGTCCAGCTGGTGAATCCTTAAGTATTGAGGGAAACCCTAATAGCTTGCATGCAGCACATCGCCACAATATAAAGTTAAGGCAACTAAACAACCAAGAGAAATATATGTCAACCTCAAAAATGTAATATTGGATCTGTATATCCGCATCGGGGAATAACATTATAATCTTGTTAACGGTAGAGAAAGATGCTTGTAGGCTACACAGGGAAAGTAACTGTGAAGACACTGAATTTAACATAAAACCGCCGTCATAATAATCACAAATACACTTGCATTGATGAGTTTTATGAATGAATGGCTTGCTCTAACTGTTGCTCTGTCTTCGTCAACAACACGAGCTTTTGCACCTCCTGCTGGTGAAGCCGACTAACAGCAGATGGAGAGTACGCTCGGTAATCTACTGCTCTTCCTGCAGTTCATGGATGTCAACGTAATATTTTCTGTCGAATTTGAACCACCGAATTTGTGGAAGCGAATTTGCAAAGCGAAATAAAATGGACCGAAAATTGCCTGTTGAATATTATAGGTTGTATTTTTAAACAGTTTGAGTATTTTGGAAGTGAAATATGAAAGGTGAATATGGATTATTGAATTTTTAATAAGGAAAATGTGTTTGAAATGTTTTTAATTGAAATATTCACAGCTTAAATATTCAACCATGTTGAATTTCAGCCCATAAAAATGCAAGCCCTAAAATACAATGTATTAAAATGCAAGCATGGTTAATGCAATGCCTATTTTTTTCAAGTAGTGCAATTCAACAGGCTTTTTGTTTCAAAAACATTTGACATTATTTTACTTCCATAATGATCTATAAAATAACGAACACTAAACTAAATCATTGAAAACCAACAATAAGAAAATGTGTTTTAAAATTTGATTTAAAAAAAAAATAAATAAATAATTCAACCAGAATATTATTGCCAGACTTCATGTGGAATCTGTAGGTCTGTGATTGTGAGCGCTGGACAATACATCGAACACGAGTCTCCACTGATGCACAGGACGAGCTTCCTTCTCAAACACACGAATGATTCTCTTTAATTCACTTCATTCAGTTTAATTTAATTATTAATATTCTACAATATTATTGATCTGCCTGCATTGACACCATTATATGAGCTGGACATCACGGTTTACTCCAGAGCGGATAAATATTAGGGCTGGGTATTGACACAAATTTCACAATTCGATTCGATTTCGATTACGATTCGATTCGATTCAATATTGATTATTTTGGATATCAGGTACAATACATTGCAAATTTTCTCAAGGAAAACAAATCTCTTAACTATTATTGTAAACTATGGGAGTCAGATGTCATTAGCCTACTGTAATATTAACTGATTTGTATACAAACACTTAATACACTTTTATTTATTTTTATAATAATAAAGTTATATGAAATTATATAAAAATTTCATTGGTGGCTGTCATAAAAAAGCTTTCCAGATTTATTCAAACAAGCATTAAATATTGAAGAACATTAAAAATTATAATGAATATATAATATGGTGCATATATATAACAAAATGCTCCTCTCTAGAGTTCGTTTTTCTAGCTGACGAGTTTATGGTCACTGGATATGTTTTTTCTGAGGTAAATGTGACGTTACATGTAATTGTTTACTGACGTCTTTCCACGGTTGAGCGACTCCATGTGACATGATACGGACTTCGATAAGTTGTACTCTACCTTTTAACACACTTTCAGAAGCTCATTCATGTTTATCTCGCGCTGTAACTGGTGTTATTAAGGCGGAGGAGAAGATCATGTGCTTCTCTAGAGCTGAGCCAGAGCGATCTCACGCCACAGCGACAAAACGCTGTTTATGTTTTTGAATTTCGTAAGAAAATGGACATAATTTGAAATCTGAGACTTTGTTTCATATCAATAATAACAAAGCACAAAGATTACTGTGATTTATTGGATGGGATGCGCTACAATGTTCCATTCATTCATCAACTGAAAACAGGACGACTAATCGATTCTTGGGATTTAAGAATCGATTAAAATCGAGAAATCGATATTTTTTACCCAGCCCTAATAAATATATAAATGAACTAAATGAATAACAGTTTTTTACAACAGAAATGAACCATCACTGATCTTCCTTAAGCTGGAGTGTGACGCTATTCTCTTCTGGAAACAAACTTTGCTGCATTATTGTCCTGTTATCTCTGTAAAGCTGCTGTGAAACAGTGCTGTATAAATCACTCCTGCGGATGTTCTGTGTTCGTCTCTTATGTCAGGCGTCTGCACACGGGAACCTCCCTTCTACATCATCACAGAGTTCATGACGCACGGGAACCTGCTGGATTACCTGCGCGAGTGCAACCGGCAGGAGGTGAACGCTGTGGTGCTGCTGCACATGGCCACGCAGATCTCCTCCGCCATGGAGTACCTGGAGAAGAAGAACTTCATACACAGGTGAGCAGACCTGCCGATGTGACGCCGACACTAGCCGTGTCAAAACTATCGACTTCGGGACCAAGTCAGCACTGAAATTGTAAAAATGTGAGGCTCTGAGCGCTGTTGAGCGGGATCATAAACGCCTCTGATTGGCCGTTGTGTTCACGAGCTCATCGGATATGTCTGTGATTGGCTACAATGATCAGCGCTTCAAAAACATGTTGTAAAGAAGACCGGTCCTGTGCTTTCAAACACTCTTGCTCCTGTTTTTTTAAAACACTTCCATGTGTTCTCAAACGCTCGTGTGTGTGTGTGTGTGTGTGTGTGTGTGTGTGTGTGTGTGTGTGTGTGTGTGTGTGTGTGTGTGTGTGTGTGTGTGTGTGTGTGTGTGTGTGTGTGTGTAAGTGCTCGCTAAAGAGCCTACACACACCGTTGTGTTTAGGGTTGGGTATCGTTTTAATTTTAACGATTCCTAATTTCGATTTGAATACTAATACTAATAATTATATAATTATACTAATACTAATCCTTTTTATCACTGTTTGTATTCGAGCTCAAAATGTAATTATTGCGATGCGTGCAATTTTCTGGAGAGTTTTCCTGTCACACGATTCCAGTTTTAACATTCTATGCACAACAAAATCAGATACAGGACAAACTGGGACAATGTCGAATTAGTAACTATTATGAATGACGTTTCCAGTTACAATCTGGTTCTGGTTTCAGGGATCTAGCTGCCCGTAACTGCTTAGTTGGGGAAAACCACCTGGTTAAAGTGGCAGATTTTGGACTGAGTCGCCTGATGACGGGAGACACATACACTGCCCACGCCGGAGCCAAGTTTCCCATTAAATGGACCGCACCGGAGAGCCTGGCCTATAACAAGTTCTCCATCAAGTCCGATGTGTGGGGTAAGCAAAGATCAGTGCAACGCTGATGCTGTTGATGCTTGTGTCGAACTGACATTCTTGCTTGAACTCCTCAGCATTTGGAGTCCTGCTTTGGGAGATCGCCACCTATGGGATGTCTCCGTATCCTGGAATTGACTTGTCCCAAGTTTACGAGCTGCTAGAGAAAGATTACCGCATGGACCGACCCGAGGGATGCCCGGAGAAAGTCTATGAGCTCATGAGGGCCTGTAAGCAGCTCTTCAGATTATTTAAGAAAAGTGACTCCAATAGGATTACAAGTAAACTGTATCCTTCCCTCGCACTTTGTAACATATCTTTCCCTCGCGGGTCAAAATGACCCGAAGCCCTAAAATTATACTTAAGATTTTTTTTTTTGTCCAGAAAGCTTATTTTATTTCATTTTGATATTTTTTCTATTTTTTAATGCACATTTTTTGGGAGATTTTATTTATTTTATTTAGCTTTAAATCACTAGATTCGATCAATAAATAATAAATAAATAGTAATTTAAGCACATTCCTCACATTTTTTTCAACTTAAATTAAAAACAACTCACAATTTCATGCATAACCGTTTTAATTCAGCTCAAAATATCTTACATTGGGAGTCTTTGCAGACCACTTGTGGAAAATAAATTATATAATATATAAGATAAATAATATCTTGCCACTAGATGGCCTTATAGCTCTATATGGAGTAAATGAGCTGTTCCGCTGGGTCCTAAAGTCAGCTCCCTTCAGTATGCATTCAAATACACATGTAGACATCATAAAATCTTTTTGTAGTAAAGTTTTAGCATTTTTTGTTTGATTTTTGGTTTTTCTATGTGTACTGAAGCATTACTCACATACCATTCATTCCTAAGGGGGTCAAATTGACCCGCGAGGGAAGGATTTGTTACTTTTTAAAATTTTAACCACAAAAATCCTTGACTCGATTCAATTTTATCTTTTGTGTATTCGTGGTTCAAGTGCGACAAACGTCCTCAGGTCTTGGACCCCTCTGATGAACATTACATTTTTAAATGAAAAAAGAATTAGTTTCGGGTCAAAATGAATACACCTACAGGTCTTAAGTTGCCCTTTGGACTGACTTTAGTGTTTCTGTCTTTAGGTTGGAGATGGAACCCTGCAGAGCGGCCTTCTTTTGCTGAAACCCACCAGGCGTTTGAGACTATGTTTCAAGAGTCCAGTATCTCTGATGGTATGACTTCATCTCTGGAGGTATAGAGAGATTTGCATGTACCTTTCTTGTGGCTCATGTTTTAAATGTTCTTGGGTTGCAGAGGTGGAGAAAGAGTTGGGGAAGAAAGGTAAGAAGCTGCCACTGGGTCCAATACAACAGGCCCCAGAACTTCCCACTAAGACGAGGACACTACGAAGACATATGGACAGTAGGGATGGTGACAGCCCGGGTAAGCTGTGTTCTGTCTAGTTAAAGGGATAGTTCACCCAAAAATTTAAATTAGCTCATGATTTACTCACCCTCATGTCATCCTAGGTGTATATGACATTTTTCTTTCAGACTAATACAATTGGAGTTATATTAAAAAATGTCCTGGCTCTTCCAAGCTTTATTATGACAGTGAATGACTGTTTCTGTTTTGAAGTCCATAAAAGTGCATCTGTCCATCATAAAAGTGCATCTATCCATCATAAAAGAGCATCTATCCATCATAAAAGTGCATCTATCCATCATAAAAGAGCATCTATCCATCATGAAAATGCACTTTTATGATGGACAGATGCACTTTATGATGGATAGATGCTCTTTTATGATGGATAGATGCACTTTTATGATGGACAGATGCACTTTTATGGACTTCAAAACAGAAACAGCAATTCACTGCCATTATAAAGCTTGGAAGAGGAAATTTTTTAATATAACTCTGATTGTATTCGTCTGAAAGAAGAATGTCATATACACCTAGGATGGCTTGAGGGCGAGTAAATCATGGGCTAATTAAATTTTTTGGGTGAACTATCCCTTTAATTCCCTGTGATTAGTGAGCGATACTAATAAGAGTTGAACCCTTTGCAGACGCAGCAGAGCCTGAGTTCCCGATGATCCCGAGGCCTCTCCTCGACAGCAACTTGAACGAAGATGATCGGCTCTTGACTAAAGATAAAGATAAGTTCCGGATGAATCCCTTCAGTTACATCAAGAAAAAGAAGAGAACGGCCCCGGCGCCCCCGAAACGTTCCAGCTCTTTCGGGAAGATGGATGGGCATCTGGATCGGAGAGGACTGGGTCCCGATTGCAGGGATGATTTCAACAACGGGGCTTCCGCCAATGATGCCTTGCAAGGCATTGACCCTTCCAAATTGATTGGGTCCGGAGTCACCAATGGAGCCCTAGTGTATCCCGGTCAGCTCTTCCCTTCTCATTCAAGGAAAAAGGGCACGGGAATAACATCAGGGAAACTCGCCACAACTCTGTCAGCAGAAGAAGACCCAATGTCAAACTCAAAGCGCTTCCTAAGGTCTTCATCCGCATCTTGCATGCCTCCTGGATCGGAGCGATCCGAATGGAAATCGGTCACTTTGCCTCGCGACATCCAGTCTTCTCACTTCGAGTCGGGAACCATCGGAGGCAAGCCGGCTTTGCCACGCAAAAAAGCAGATTGCATGCCGAGAGGTGGAACCCTTACCCCGCCTCCACGCCTTCCCAAGAAAACCGAGGATGCGTCGGATGAAGTCTTCAAGGACTCGGAGTCTAGTCCCGGATCAAGTCCTTTGACTCTGACGCCGAAGCTCGGGAGACGCCCGCAAACCGAAACCTCTAAAACAAGTGCCTTGCAAGCAGAGCTCTTCAAGCCCAATGTGTTTCCCACTCTGGATGAAATCAGACCTCGTAGGCTCAAGCAAACCTCGGAAATCCCTGGACAAAGAGAAAGGGAGAAGGGAAAGTTCGCGAAACCGAAACCTGCTCCTCCTCCTCCGCCTCCCGTCTCGAGCACCAAATCTGGGAAGACTTCGAGGAGTCCTACTTTTGATGTGTCTTCCGATACCAAAATCAAGGGTTCTGAAGTGAATCCTCCTAATCCCGGATCCACAGAACTAGGCAAGGGAAGTCTTTCCCAAGAAAGTGCCAAGAAATTGCAGAAAAACACCTCGAAAGTTCCTCCCGCTAAAACCTCTCCTGTTTCTCCGAGTGCTCAGCTTCCGGGAATGGGAACGACTGCCGGAGACCCCGGATCGAACTTCATTCCTCTCATAACGACTCGCCGCTCGTTGAGGAAAACGCGCCAGCCGTCGGAAAGACTCTCCAACTCCTGCATCACGCGCGAGATGGTCTTGGACAGCACAGATATCCTGCGAGCCGCGATCGGACGGATCTCGGAGCAAACCGGGAGCCATAGTGCCGTGCTGGAGGCCGGGAAGAACCTCTCCAAGTTTTGCGTGAGCTTCGTCGAGTCTATCCAACAGATGCGCAACAAGTTCGCTTTCCGAGAAGCCATCAACAAGTTGGAGAGCAGTCTTCGCGAGCTGCAGATCTGCCCTGCGGCCACCGGGGGAGCCAACACTCCTCAAGACTTTTCCAAGCTGCTTTCCTCCGTCAAGGAGATCACTGACATCGTTCAGAGGTAGCGGAGAAAAGCTCGGATGCAATCGATACCTAGATTCTTCTCTAAGTGGACGTACTCTTCAAGGGAACCCACCTCACGCCAAACAGAGAAACATTTACGAACGACACTAAAGCAGGGGAAAGGTCCCCGAAAGTTCGTTTGGCGATCTTAAGGTAGAAAGGTCCAAGTGCCTTCGACTCGAGTCGTGTTTCTAAGCAATTCCACAACTTGACTTTGACTTTTCTTGCATTTTCTCAAAGCGAGCATTATCTCAACATTGCAGGTGATTGTGGCCGAGAAACGCCTCACAATTTCCAATATTTTTTTAGGGATCAAAATATATTTGATTACAAAAAAAGATCATAGTATTGACAAAGACTGAACTCTTTTTCTCCGTGTGGTTTGGTCGAGGAAGGGCTTTGTTGTGCGATGTGAACGGTCCCTGTGAAATGAGGAAACCGACTGATCAAGTATTGTATGATTGCAACACTGTGCCATGACTGACGTTTAACCGATGGGGTTGTAAAGTCGGCGCGGTTTTCCCAGCTTCTCCTGATCCTGGCAAGGGTTTTGAACAAGTGTTCCTTCAGCACAATCACTACATACAGTACATGACTTTCCCAAATACACAGTGGCCTTAAGGAGCGAATGAAACACTACTGTCTCGAGGAGAAAGACTTGGAAGTGAGAATCGGAGCTTAAGAAGCAGTGTATGTACAGATGTGTTTATTGTGATGTCCTTCTTTTACCACTTGATGTCATTTGAAAGGTTTTCCACACACACCACTGACGGAAACAGCTTTATCCAATGACCACACGCCTGTCTTAAAATGATCATTCTCACTGAGGATGTCTGAGTCAATGACTGTCTTACTAAAAGCTTGTGTAATTGAAATAATGCAGTTGTCTTCAGTATTAGTTTGTCTTTTCCAACTCTGACTGTGACGCCTGAGGAGAAAGCCAACCACAAGCTGCCTTTAATTCAACATGGTACTTCCAGTGTTGACTTTTCATGTTTTTTGTTTTGTTTTTGTCTCTTCAGAATCATGCCACTACTTTTTACGTGTGTATTCAAGCCTCACCCTTTTTGTAGACTCATCTTTTGTAAATACACGTCACTTGCTTTCTCTTTTCAGTTGATTCTTCCTGTAACCTTGGTGCAATTTTGTGTTGCATAAAATGCAAAGAAATTTTGCTACTTGAACAACATAAAGAGTTCATGTTGCTGTGCTGTCCATTCTCTGTCCGAGTGCGGTCATTATGCAGATGTAGTTCTGGTCTTCATTTTAAACATGGTTGTCAGGGAATCGCGGAAATTGAATACTGTGTAAGTCAATGTTTATGGTAACCATAAAATAAATGTAAAACCGATGATTTAAACAAATATACAGTTCAACTTATACGTGTTGATGAAAAAAAATAGTTATATAAAATGATAAACTTCCCATTTTAGCCTTTAAACCATTTTTTTGGTCAAATAAAAAGCCTTTTTAAGTTTTATTGGAAGACAATTTAAAAAAAAAAAGATGAATTTACAATCTTACAGATGTCTCTTTACCAATAATATATATATTTTTAAATAATTATTATTAAAAATAAACAAATATAAACAAACCATCCCATACCTGACCTCTTTACATTGACTTGAAAAGGTGATGAAGGAATGTTAAAGGGGTGGTTGATCATGATTTGACTTTTCTAACTTTAGTTAGTGTGTAATGTTGCTGTTTGATCATAAACAACATCTGCAAAGTTACGACTCAAAGTTCAGAGCAAAGGGAGATATTTGCTTTTACAGAAATTGCTTTTTAAGGACTACAACAAACGGCTGGTAGAGACTACACCACATTCCTCCCGGGTTAGTGACATCACTAACCCTAAAATTTACATAAACCCCGCCCCCAGAACACGCAGTCCATGTTGATCAGAGGAAGAGTTGTAGTCGAGCACATTTGTGAGTCAGCTCAAACTGCAGCATCCGTCTTTTCACATGCAATAGAAAATCACTCTGTGTGCGTCTCACAACAGTTCCTATACGAGCCATTTACAGATTAAAGGGGGGGTGAAATGCTATTTCATGCATACTGAGTTTTTTACACTGGTAAAGAGTTGGATTCCCATGCTAAACATGGACAAAGTTTCAAAAACTAAGTTGTACGTTTGAAGGAGTATTTTTGTTCCAAAAATACTCCTTCCGGTTTGTCACAAGTTTCGGAAAGTTTTTTTCGAGTATGGCTCTGTCTTACGTAAGATAGGGCGGAATTTCCTTATATGGGTCCTAAGGGCACTTCTCCGGTAAGATCGCGGCCGCGCGCGCACTCGTAGACCAGAGCAAGAGAGTGAACGCAGTTCGCCATCAAAGCGCCCTGCCCGGCTTTTGGGAAGTCAGTGTCACCAAAGAAGTGTGTTTTTGGTTGCCAGGGCAAGACAACCCTGCACAGATTCCCAAAGAACCCAGCGTTAAGGAACCCGTGGATGGAGTTTGTTTTCCTGAGCATAAACGGAGTTGTGTTGTAAGACTGTTGTTCCCTGCATTTCGACGATGATTGTTTTATAAACAAAGCCCATATCGACGGATTTGCAGATCGTCTAATGCTTAAGGATCGAGCAGTCACAATGATAAAAATTCGCGGTCGTGCGTTGGAACCGGACGGTGAGTAAAACTGTTTGTTGAACAAATGTCTCTGTGTGTTGTCACTAGCTTGGCGCGTTAGCACAGCTAAGCTTCCCACACGGCCCGCCCCCAGCCGCTCGGTTTTTTCCGTAAAGACTCGGTACAGCCTATCTTTATGTTAAAAATTTAATGAAACAAAATACTTTTTGGAGATATGAAGGATGCAATACTACTCTATAGGTACTCAAGATTAACAGGAGATTGAGTGAAAATGAGCATTTCACCCCCCCTTTAACATGATATGCTAATTGAAGATAATTAACTCCACAACAGCAACATAAATTCATCAACTAACCGTTCAGAGACGTCCTGTTACATTCTACGTGATGTCACTTCTTCTTGAGTCTCTCCATCTTTGTCTGACTCCGTTTAAATATAAAAGGCAGAACAGTTTCTGTCATTTTAGTGTGTGTCTGCGCGGTAATCGGAGCTGCTAACACACAAACACACAAGCTCTTGAAGCTCCACCCCCTGTGCCGGGAGCAGCAGCTCATTTGCATTCAAAGGGCCAGACACAAAACGGTGCGTTTTTGCTCACCCTCAAAAAGAGACAACTTTAACATGCTACAAATAAATATCTGTGGGGTATTTTGAGCTCAAACTTCACACACACACTCTGGGGACATCAGAGACTTACTTTACATCTTGTGAAAAGGGCATTATACCACCTCTTTAAAGCTATTTTTTTAAAGGTACACTAACTTTGTTTTTGTTCAAAATGAACGAAATGTAAATGTCAATACATACAAAATGTGTTTTTGTCTTGACCTGATTCACTATGGTAAGCCTTTTATAAGAGTTTATATGTTGGACCTGTCGAGATGTCTCGTCATATTCGCATACAGAAAGGTTGCTGGAATTAGTAGCGCTGGAGTTTATTCTCAAGGAAGTGGCGTGTTTATTAATGTGTAAAACTACAGTAACTCTTCAGCTTCAGATCCTAAACTGTTGATCTCTGAGTGAATGTTTAATGAGCTGCAGGAGAATCATATTCAGAACCGAAGAACAATGTTCTTCTGCAAAATACATATTAAAATGATAGATATATAGAGATAAAATGAATATATTCTATATTTAAACTCTGATTATATATAATATTCTAGATTTTTTGAATTCCCACAAATTCACGCGCTGAAAGGGCGGCCTGTAGAATAAGCAACAGCACCTCGCTTTTATTCCATTAAATTGTAGCCTTTTGAAGATTAATAATCACATTTGGCCATATCTCAATTACTGTTTGCCGTCCCCACATTTAAAACCTCTTGAAATCATAATTAAGACTTTTCTTATACCACTGAAAATTTGATAAAACCTGGTTTGTTCTGAATGAAACTGAGCCGTTTTCTGTCTAGAGCATATTTAATGTTGTCATTAAAATCAAAATGTCAACATTTTAAAATCATATACATACACAAAAACAGATTTTCAAACATTAGCACAGCTCATTCAGAGTTTATACATATGTACTGTTTTTACTCGGTCATTCAGACAGAGACGGTTCATCGGTTTCTTCAGCTGGGCCGAAGTAAAACGAGCCGTTTCGAGAGTTCGTGACCGTCTTCTTTCTGCGTGAGGAGTCACATCACCAACAGACATGGCCTTATATACAGCAGCTGAATCAGATCTCATATGGTACGTACACTGAATTAAGACACAGATGCTGCTTCACAAGAAGTCTCGTGTTGTGTTGTTAATATACAAGCCAATGGCGCAGACGTTTACTGTACAGGCTAAACAACTGGAGCTTTTCCATCACATTTCATAGATCTATACAAAAACAGTTGCAGTGCTGTAAAACCAAACTCAACTCCAAACTGTGTTGAGCTAGTAAAGATTAAACCGTGATAGTAATAATATTAACATGAATAACAATAAGGCAACATAAAATAACAGTGGTAAGGACAGACGCACGAACGAATGATCAAGGAGCAGAAGAGAAGAAAGAATCATCTTTCCATAAAGTGTCTTCGATTCATAAAGCTGTCCAACCCTTGACACTCGCGCTTCCGTTTTAAACCTGGGATCTCGTGGAATCAATTGACGTTTACAGATGCGTATGCGTTATTCAGAGTGCTTTATCTACAGGGGCATCAGACGGGCGTCCCATCGGTGACCGACCCGAGAAGACAGATTCTCCTGAACAAGAAACTCATCACAATCATGCTTTCAGCTACAGGTCTCGTTTCTCAGGGCGTTGATGAATGTGGCGAGCTAGAAAATGAATATCAATAAAAAAAAGAGCCTGATTGGTGTTCAGCAGATTCTTCTCTCCTAAACCGATGCGCCACGTGATTAGTCGGAGGATGATGAGGAAATAAGAAAACACTGAGCAAGAAATATGGACAGATGAAGAGAATGATAGGAGCTAATGAGCGCATGTAGCCGTGACACCTCCCCCCCTCTGGGCCGAGACCGGGCCGTGTGTTGAAGATGATGAAGATGATGATGGTCATTAACAGCCACACCCCTCCCGCTGCGGCTGGGGTTCGTGAGTGTGATGATGATGATGATGATGAAGATGAAGAGGAAGATGATGATGATGTCATTAACAGCCACACCCTTCCCGCTGCGGCTGGGGTTCGTGAGTGTGATGATAATGATGAAGATGAAGAGGAAGATGATGATGGTCATTATCAGCCACACCCCTCCCGCTGCGGCTGGGGTTCATGTGTGTGTGTGTAATGATGATGATGAAGATGATGAAGATGGTCATTAACAGCCACACCCCTCCCGCTGCGGCTGGGGTTCGCTGGTGATCCGGCCTCCCTGTGGCGCTGATGGTTTGTGCTGAACACCTGATTCTGCTGCGTTCAGATCCAGACTGCCGTCCTGAATGTTCTGGTAGATCTTCTTCGCCGCCTCCAGGAAAGCATCCTCCACGTTCTCACCTCTGCGACAATAAACACACGACTGTCATCTATAAGCTTACAAGAGTTCAACACTCTGATTATAAGTATGCCATGTTTATAGTATATAGTGAGTACTGAGAATATAGTGAATACTGATAATATTGTGAGTTCTGAGAATATAGTGAGTACTCAGTATATAGTGAGTAGAGTATATAGTAAATACTGAGTATATATTGAGTAGAGTATATAGTAAATACTGAGTATATAGTGAGTACTGAGTATATAGTGAGTATATAGTGAGTACATATGTGAGTACTGAGAATATAGTGAGTACCGAGTATATAGTCAGAACTTAGTATATAGTGAATGCTGAGTATATAGTGAGAACCGAGTATATAGAGAGAACTGAGTATATAGTGAGTACCGAGTATATAATGAGTATATAGTGAGTACTAAGTATATAGCGAGTACTGAGTACAGAGTATATAGTGAGAACTGAGTATATAGCGAGTACTGAGTATATAGTGAGTAGAGTATATAGTGAGTACTGAGCATATATTGAGTATATAGTGAGAACTGAGTATATAGCGAGTACAGAGTATATAGTGAGAACTGAGTATATAGTGAGTACCGAGTACATAGTGAGTGCTGAGTATATAGTGAGTACTGAGTACATAGCGAGTACAGAGTATATAGTGAGAACTGAGTATATAGTGAGTACCGAGTACATAGTGAGTACTGAGTATATAGTGAGTACTGAGTACATAGCGAGTACAGAGTATATAGTGAGAACTGAGTATATAGTGAGTACCGAGTACATAGTGAGTACTGAGTATATAGTGAGTACTGAGTATATAGAGAGTACCGAGTACATAGTGAGTACAGAGTATATAGTGAGAACTGAGTATATAGTGAGTACCGAGTACATAGTGAGTACTGAGTATATAGTGAGTACCGAGTACATAGTGAGTACTGAGTATATAGTGAGTGCTGAGTATATAGTGAGTATATAGTGAGTACTGATTATATAGTAAGAACTGAGTATAGTGAGTGCTGAGTATATAGCACTGAGCTGCGGATTCTACCCCCTTATAATAAAGCCTGTATACTGTGATTTAAAAATATAGAAAACACGGTACATAGTGTAATTCACATTCTATTTAGCTGTTTGTCAGAGAGAATATCTATATCCCCCAACATGCTTCAATTTCGACTGACAGCTTTTTTTTTTTTTTTAACTGAGCTGACGATAACATCACAGTTTACTCCAGAGCAGCTATAAATATAAATGAACTTTATAAATGAACTAAATAACTTTTTTTTAAACAAAAATGAGCCATCACTGAACTTACTTAAGCTGGACTGTGACGCTATTTTCTTCTGGAAACAAACTCTGTTGCATTATTCTCCTGTTATCTCTGTAAAGCTGCTGTGAAACACTCTGTGTTGTGAAAAGCGCTGTATAAATAAATGTGACTTGACTTGACTATCAAGATGTGTTTTTTGTGAGTCATACTCTATAATGTCAGCCTCTGCATCATTAAAACAACAACAGAGACACTGTTGACAATTTCACACACCTCTCGTGCCAGAAACAAGAATAAAAAGCTAGATAAAGTACAAGACGAACTTGACGTTGTTTTGGGGTACCTGGGCACATCGAGTGAACTGCTAGCACGTTGAAAATGTCCATTGCGCATGTATATTTCTCTCATCTAAAAAATTAGAGAAAATGTGCATAGACTGAAATTCTGCTGATGTCTGGACTCTATTGTCTGGGCTTCAGGGAAATACACACTGATGGTTCAATATGTCAGTAATGCTATGAGAATGAATACTGCATTTTACAGCACACGCCATGCTGGAATAACTCACGTTTTGGCGCTGGCAAAGTATATATAGTGAGTATATAGTGAGTACTGAGTGTATAGTGAGTACTGAGTATATAGTGAGTACTGATTATATAGTGAGTACTGTATTTTCCGGACTATGAGTCGCACTTTTTTTCATAGTTTGGCTGGTCCTGAGACTTATAGTCAGGTGCGACTTATATATCAAAATTAATTCAGACTGAGATGAACCAAGAGAAAACATTACCGTCTACAGCCGCGAGAGGGCGCTCTAGTTGGCAGAGTTGTTCAGAAGCGACACCAAGGATGAAGAAAATTCAATGGATTCAGTGATATGGAATGAGATCGCGGGGGCTTGGTGAACTTGTTTACTGGCAACTTGCTTGTTGGACTCGCTGGCTTATGTTAATTTAGCCTATTCAGCCTCCCAGGTATATGTTCTTTATGCTATTGTGTAGTTGAATAACTGTTAATGTGTTGCGTTAACACACCGGACACCTACTCAGCCTGTTGTTTTGTGTGCTACTGTGTAGTTGAATAACTTGCCTTTCCAGATTAAATGTCTGTTCTTGGTCTTGGATTTTGTGAAATAAATTTCTAAATAAATGCGACTTATAGTCCAGTGCGACTTATATATGTTTTTTTCCTCTTCATGGCGCATTTTTTGACTGATGCGACTTATACTCCGGAGCGACTTATAGTCCGGAAAATACGGTATATAGTGAGTACTGAGTATATAATGCGTACTAAGTATATTAGTGAGTATATAGTGAGTACTGAGTATATTAGTGAGTGTATAGTGAGTACTGAGTATATTAGTGAGTGTATAGTGAGTGCTGAGTATATTAGTGAGTGTATAGTGAGTGCTGAGTGTATAGTGAGTACTGAGTGTATAATAAAGTCATGAAAAATCACGTCAAATCACAGTCATGCTAATAAAGCTCATTTGAAATTGAAATTGATATAGTGAGTACTGAGTATATAGTGAGTACTGAGTATATAATGCGTACTAAGTATATTAGTGAGTATATAGTGAGTACTGAGTATATTAGTGAGTGTATAGTGAGTGCTGAGTGTATAGTGAGTACTGAGTATATAGTGAGAGATGTATTCTGCTGATGTCTGGACTCTATTGTCTGGGCTTCAGGGAAATACACACAGATGGTTCAATATGTCTGTAATGCTATGAGAATGAATACTGCATTTTACAGCACACGCCATGCTGGAATAACTCACGTTTTGGCGCTGGCCTCCAGGAACAGCAGACCTGAGGATGAAACACACTGATGAGGATCAGGACTCAACGCAGCTCCACATCACATGAGGACAGGCTTTACTCACCGTTCTCTTCAGCGAACTGCTTGGCCTCCTCGTACGTCACGTCTCGCTGGGCTTCCAGATCTGCTTTGTTTCCTATGAGTATAATAACCTGCACAAGCACAAGGGAAACATCTCTCTCAGAGCCAAACCACCTCAACGTCTTACGAGCATAAACTTTAACCGCATGTTCTGGGTGGTTGTTAGGGTGTTTCTAGGCAGTTGGCAGAGTTCTGGGTGGTTGCTAGGGTGTTTCTAGGCAGCTGCTAGGGCACTGTTATGTCATTGCTAGGCAGTTGGAGGTGGTTGCTAGGGCAATGCTAGGTGTCATAGATGGTTGCTAAGGGGTTGCTAGGTAGTTTCTATGTTATCAGTCCTGTACATTGCCCTTTATATGTCAATAGAGGCCAACCCTGTGTTATCTACAATGTTCTGGTGCTGAGATATGGCTTATTCATGCAGATAAAGTTCAGATATGGGTGACTAGGCTGTTGTGGGTGGTTGTTAGAGCATTGATAGGGTGATTTCAGTGGTTGCTAGGGCGTTGCTAGTCGTCATAGATGGATGCTAAGGAGTTGCTAGTTCTTATGTTAGCAATATTATTTATTGTCCTGTCAAATAGACGCCAACCCTATGGTAATACAATGTGCTGGTGCTGAGACGAGACATGGCTTATTCATGCAGATGTGGTTGCTAGGGTGTTGTGGGTCGTTGCTAGGAAGTTGGCAGAGGGTTCTGGGTGGTTGCTACAGTGTTTCTAGGCAGCTGCTATGGCATTGTTATGTGATCGCTAGGCAGTTGCTCAGATGTTATGGGTGGTTGCAAGGGCATTGCTAGGGTGTTGTGAGTGGTTGCTAGGGTATTGCTAGTGTAATTTCAGTGGTTACTAGGCAGTTCCAATGTTATAAGTAAATTTCAATAGAGGCCAACCTGATGTTACTATGTTGTGGTGCTGAGATATGGCTTATTCATGCAGATATGGTTGCTAGTGTGTTGTGGGTGGTTGCTAGGGCGTTGCTAGTGTAATTTCAGTGGTTACTAGGCAGTTCCTATGTTATAAGTACGTGTCAATAGAGGCCAACCCGATGTTACTACGATGTTGTGGTGCTGAGGTATGGCTTATTCACGCAGATATGGTTGCTAGGGTGTTGTGGGTGGTTGCTAGGGTGTTGCTAGTGTTATTTCAGTGGTTACTAGGGAGTTCCTATGTTATAAGCTCAAGTCAATAGAGGCCAAACCCGATGTTACTACGATGTTGTGGTGCTGAGGTATGGCTTATTCACGCAGATATGGTTGCTAGGGTGTTGTGGGTGGTTGCTAGGGTGTTGCTAGTGTAATTTCAGTGGTTACTAGGGAGTTCCTATGTTATAAGCACAAGTCAATAGAGGCCAAACCCCATGTTACTACGATGTTGTGGTGCTGAGGTATGGCTTATTCATGCAGATATGGTTGCTAGTGTGTTGTGGGTGGTTGCTAGGGTGTTGCTAGTGTTATTTCAGTGGTTACTAGGGAGTTCCTATGTTATAAGCACAAGTCAATAGAGGCCAAACCCGATGTTACTACGATGTTGTGGTGCTGAGGTATGGCTTATTCACGCAGATATGGTTGCTAGGGTGTTGTGGGTGGTTGCTAGGGTGTTGCTAGTGTAATTTCAGTGGTTACTAGGGAGTTCCTATGTTATAAGCACAAGTCAATAGAGGCCAAACCCCATGTTACTACGATGTTGTGGTGCTGAGGTATGGCTTATTCATGCAGATATGGTTGCTAGTGTGTTGTGGGTGGTTGCTAGGGCGTTGCTAGTGTAATTTCAGTGGTTTCTAGGCAGTTCCTATGTTATAAGTACATGCCGATAGAGGCTGTGGTGCTGAGACATGATTTACTGGTGCACATGCTGTCGGACGGAGGCTTGGACTCACAGTGTTGGGGTTGGTGAGGTTCCTGGCGTCGGTCAGCCAGCTGCTGAGGTGATTGTATGTGCTTCTCCTGTACAGACACATGTGATTAAACACTCGTCGTCAGACCCTGAATGAGCCGCACCAGTTGAGTGACAGCTGTGCAGACGCTAGAGGTCTGGTTTCGGGTCGGGTACGCAGGACAGTTTTGTAAAATGATCTATGAATCATTTTTTGTTTTATTTTATTTTAATGTTTGAGTTCCAGAGGAGTTTGTGACTGTTTCACCCGTTCAACCACAGCAAAGTAATTGGTAAGTCCGTTCTCTTTTTTCTCTTGTGTGCTGAGGGGCCGCTTGGTGAAACTGAGTTTGCAAATGTATTTTTTTAATTATCATTGCAAGCAATCCTAAAATACAGCATATAGAGAAACGGACCTCAGGTTCAAGCCTAAAATATGACTGTAATGGTCGGATCGGGTCGGGTTAAGCGATTTTGGGTCCGGGCTTCAGTTTAAAGCCCGTGCAGACCTGTAGCACACACACCTGGTGATGTCGTAGACCATTAGCGCTCCCGCGGCTCCTCTGTAGTAGCTGCGCGTGACGGCTCTGAAGCGCTCCTGGCCCGCCGTGTCCCAGATCTGAAGCTTGATCTTCTGCCCGCTCACCTCGATGATTCTGGTGCCGAACTCCACGCCGATGGTGTGCGGGCAGTCGGCCATGACTGAGGACAGCAGAACACACACACACACACACACACACACACACACACACACACACACACACACACACACACACACACACACTACAGCTTTAACACTCATTCAAGACAACGTGATTCTTGTTATGCAACAACATTTGCATTCATAAATAAATAGGAGTGTAACGATACCCTCGTGTCACGATTCGATACATATCACGATACAATATTATTGCGATTCTCCAAGACATATGATAAAAGGTTTACCAAAAAAATTTAAATGCAAGATTTGGTGTGTGTGTGTAAATGAACTTGGACTTGGTGCTGAAACCCAAAGCACAGGACAATAGAGACACCAGAATAACAATATTCATGATTCTGAAGCTGAAAATACTCAATTATTGTAGACTAATATGCTTTACTCTTTCACTGGCTAGATATATTTAAAATAATGTAGGACACTTTTTACACAAATATTCCCCCATTGCATTATTATACATTATATACAGTAGTTTAATGTAGTTCTGACACTAAAACTCTGAAAACTTGAATTTTTTCTCACACAGTAATTTTCATTTTTGGGTGAACTATCCACGATACATATTGTTTTAGTATTGCGATGTATTGTTACACCCCTATAAATAAATCTAAAGCAAAACTTAAATGCATAAATAAGATGCAGACTTTAGTTCATCTTCAGAAAACCATCAAGAGTTTCTGTTTACCCTACTGAAGTGCTTTATGTGATGAACAGATTTAATTTAGATGAACTAGAAGATGAACTGTCCCTTTAAAAACAGGTCAAATTGAGCATTGAGAAGAACTTCAGAAGCACGTCAGCATGAGGAGAGAATGTCTAAATCTGTACTGGACCGTCAGCAAACCCACAATCAGCCGTTCATCAGCCGATGATCAAGAGGAATCAGAATCAGCGTTTCCTTCAGACGGTAAATCATGACCCTCTTACACACACACACACACACACACACACACACACACACACACACACACACACACACACACACACACACACTGTCAAACACACACTGTCAAACATACAGAGGCTGTTTGTTTAGAGCAGCACAAAGGTTGGTTGTGTCTCTATCGCGCGCGCATGTGTGTGTGTGTGTGTGTGTAGGTGTGTATGTGTGTGTGTGTGTGTGTGTGTTAAACATGCTGAAGGAAAGGCCTGACAATCATCAACGTCTCATACTCACATTTCTTTTCTGTGAACTGGTGCAGCAAACAGGACTTCCCAACGCCCATGTCCCCTGCGGAGAGAGAGAGAGAGAGCGAGAGATGGAGAGAGAGAGAGCGAGAGAGAGAGAGAGAGAGAGAGAGAGAGAGAGGGAGAGGGAGAGAGAGAGATGGAGAGAGAGAGAGAGAGGGAGAGAGAGAGAGAGAGAGAGAGAGAGAGAGGGAGAGGGAGAGAGGGAGAGAGAGAGAAAGAGAGAGAGAGGGAGAGAGAGCGTGAGCAACGAACAGAAAGTTCCTTTGAAAAGTAATGCATTACAATATTGCATTACTCCCTTAAAAAGTAACTAATTGCGTTACTTATGTACTTTTTAAGAAAAGTATTTCATTACGTTACTTTTGCGTTACTTTCTCTCACCTGGGCTGGACATTATATAACAAAAAAGTGCTATTTTTGGGTAAATGTAAAGACATTTTCACACCAAAATTGAAATGAATAATCCTCCGGCTGAAGCAAGTGCAGATTCACAGGTTGTACAGTAGAGGGCGCCGCTCACACAAAACCCTCAACATTCAACACTAAATATATAAAGGAATTTTTAGTATTCAATATAAAGTATATTGGACAATAAAGTGAGATTAAATGCATTAAAATATTTGTTTTATCTAACATATTTAACGCCTCTACACTTATGATTTTTTTCTCAACATGAGGACGAGAGAGCTGTCAGTCAATAAATGGGAAAACAAAGTAACTTACATTACTTATTTGAAAAAGTAACAGATTTTGTTGTAAATTTTAAAAGTAATGCATTACTTTACTAGTAACTTGAAAAAGTAATCTGATTACATAACTCAAGTTACTTGTAATGCGTTACACACCCAACACTGCACTGCAAAACAATACAAGATTCAGGACTTTATTGAGCACTGCAAAAAATGCTTTTCTTAGTGTTTTTGTCTTGTTTCCAGTTCAAATATCAAATATAATCAAGATGCATTTACTAAAATAGTAAAATACCATTCGACATTTTCTGGGGATATAAATCAAAATGAATTGAGTTTTTGCTTAAAACAAGCAAAATTATCTGTCAAAGGGGTAAGAAAAATAATATTGTTTCTGTTTGAATAAAGATTATTTTTCTTTCCCCATTGGCATTTTTTAAAGCAACAAATCACTTAATTTTTATTTATTTACCCAGAAAAAAACACAATGTCGTCTGGCATTTTCCTCATCTAGTAAATGCATCTTGATTTAAGAATCTGTAGATATTTGGACTGGAAACACTGAGTAAGAGAGTGTGCAGTGTGGTCTGTTACTCACCGATGATGATGTACTTGAAGATGTAGGAGTAGTTGTACGGTGCAGTCGCCATCGCCGCTCTGAAACACACGTCACATCAGACCTCAAACTCATGACAATCGCCATATCTCTACTGGAACATCGCAATTTTTAGAAAGCATTTAAAGAAAGCATAAGACACACACAGAGCGGAAATCAACACCGACACACATTCATAAGGACAGTCTGACTGTCAATCATAATACACCTTCATCATCATCAAATTCAAAATTGGTTTATTGGCATGACTGTAAAATTATACAATACTGCCAAAGCTAGGAATACATAGAATAATAATAAAAACATCATCATAATAGAAGAAAATAGGCTATTGTAACTAAAATTGATAAAAACAGTGTAACAAATTAGAACATGTGTGAACATTTGATTGACAGTGATGTAACAGATGACTGACAGCTTGGCCTGATGGAAACGCTCATTCGGTTTCGCGGCGTTACATGTAACAGGATTTACAGACGCGATATGAACTGTTACAGTGTGAAACATATTAATAATATAAATAAATTTATATAAATAAATAAGATGTGTGGGTGTCATCAACACAACACACTGCACTCACATGAACACACAGGCAGAATAACAGCCGGATTTGGTCATGTTTGAGATGTGTTTTGTGTTTATTTTATGATGATTTGTAGCTTGTAACAGTAACTAGCGTGAGCTGCGAACACATGACTGACTGTAACGCTGATCTGACACGCGATGTTGAGTAACAAAAGTTGTGTTTAGGGTTAGTTTGTTCTGTGTTTGAGATATTTTTTATTATTGTTATGATGATTTGGAGCTGCTAACGGCTAACTAGCGTGAGCTGCTAACGGCAGGTTCGCCGGTCGGTATTGACGGTAACGCTGAACCGACACGTGATTTTGAGTAACACGAGTCGGGTTTAGGGTCAGGATCAGTTTGCGTTGTGTTTGAGATGCATGTCCTCACCTGTAGTCGTGTGTGTTTGCTGTAAATCAGTGTGTTCAGATGATGATTATCCGGATTCTGGTCAAGATGGCGGCGGCACAAAGACTGGAGCAGTTCCGCGCCTCACCGCCAGGGGGCGCCAGGGGGCGCCAGAGGCCGCGCGCTCCACTCACTCACTCACTCACTCACAGTGAACTACAGTCAGTAGACCCGAGGGAAGGAAAACATCAAGTCTGTTTTTATTTTCTCTTTCATCAAATCTCCAGTGTTGTCGGATGCATGTGTCTATGGTCTGAGGCCCCTAGAAAGAAAAAAACCTACCAGAAGTCCCATTAACCCTAAAGTAATCAACCGATTATATATCTTTTTGTTAATATCTCTTCTCCTATATCTAAATTTGTTAGGGTCAATACAGACCCTTTCCAAAAAATTAGAATATCATGGAAAAGTTTATTTATTTCCATAATTCCATTCAAAACGTTAAACTTCCATAGATTATAGATTCAGGGATGAATGATTTCAAGTATTTAGTTGTTTATTTGTACATAATTTGGGCTTCCAGCTCATAAAACCCACGAAAACAGGATTTCAGAAAATTAGAATATTACATGAAATCACACAGTAATTACACAGTGATACCATGGTCATTGAACCAGGTTTTGGTTATTTTGGCAGTGTGGGCCGGTGCAAATCCTGCTGGAGAATGAAGGAAGCATGAAGTGCTCTGAACATGTCCTGGTAGACGGCTGAGTTGACTCTGGATTTAATAAAGCACAGTGGACCAAAGTCCTCTTTTCTGATGAGAGCAAAGTTTGCATCTCCTTTGGAAACCAAGGTCCCAGAGTCTGGAGGAAGAATGGAGAGGCACACAATCCAAGATGCTTGAAGTCCAGTGTGAAGTTTCCACAGTCTGTGTTGGTTTGGGGAGCCATGTCATCGGCTGGTGTTGGTCCACTGTGCTGTCCACTCAACGCAGCCGTCCACCAGGACATGTTCAGAGCACTTCATGCTTCCTTCAGCAGACAAGCTTTATGGAGATGCTGACTTCATTTCCCAGCAGGATTTGCACCGGCCCACACTGCCAAAAGAACCAAAACCTGGTTCAATGACCATGGTATCACTGTGTAATTACTGTGTGCTGTAATATTCAAAAAAAAATTAAATCCTGTTTTCATGGGTTTTATGAGCTGGAAGCCCAAATTATGTACAAATAAACAACTAAATACTTGAAATCGTTTAAGTTGTGGGCCCTGAATCTATAATCTATGGAAGTTTTGAATGGAATTATGGAAATAAATAAACTTTTCCATGATATTCTACTTTTTTGGCAAGGGTCTGTATGTTTCCCTCATTTGAGTGGGAACACTTGGAGAGTTCTTATTGTGTAACAAATAAAAACAAAGATGTGTCATTTAAAATTGCTCTCAGAATATATCATGTGAAAGGGGTTTAAGGCCGCGCGATCCAGTTTGGCTCAGAAAACCCATTAACAATGAAAACACATGTTTATTGATGCTGTAATACATGTGTCCTATAGCCTACACAAGGCCTCTTTAACAAGGCTCCTGGACTGTGAGGGCTCCACTGTTGGGCATATATGAATATGAAGGTCCCCAAAACCTCTTATAGAAATATTGTCCCATCCGGTTTAAAATTATATTTATTTGAAACACTCTTTGAGCTACTTTCTTTGTGTGAAAGGTATTGGAAAAATAACTATTTATTATCACAGCATAACTGCATTTTCCCTAAGTTGAGGTGAGATAAAAAATTTAAACATTGCCTAATTTTTTTATGTTGCCTAAATTCTAAATAATCCAACAAAATGGGCCTAGAGAGAGCAATAGAGTATGTTTTAGCATAGCCAGTTTCTACATTATAAAACATTAATCTGAACTTTCAGAGTTCAGAAATATAAGAGCTCAAACCCGTGTTAAAAAAAAAAAAAAAAAAA
>NC_137126.1:687500-740000 GCF_949319135.1 Squalius cephalus | reverse complement strand
CTCCGGGAATAAAGCAGAATTAAACTCCCTTCTCTTTAATATGTTTGATCATGTTTGAAGGGGAACTACTGTCGATCCCACCAACATCATTTCAAAGAACGTTCTGTTAACGTTTCCCATGAAGTTATGAAAACGTTATTTCTGAATGTTCTCTGAACGTTCAAAACATCATAATGTTTTAAAAAATGTTGTTATACCAACATTAAACATTACACGACTCTTCGAATGTTATGGGAACGTTACTTTTTAACGTTCTGAAACAAGTAGGCCTAGTAACAATTAAAAACGTCCAACTAAAATGTTTCAGAAAAAAAAAATGTTTTTGTGCTAAAGTGTTGAGAATTATTGATTATTTAACACTAACTGAATGAATGTTGTATTAACGAGAATGTTTGTTCTTAAGAGAGCGTTATTGTTCGCTGAGATTAAAATGACACAGTTCTACATCTAATGTGAATTAATAATGAACAATTCCTACATTAATTTCTAAATGTAGGCCTAATAATACATTATTTTAAATGTTTTTATAAAGTAATGCTAGTTCATGTGAACATGAATGAAAAATGAACAAATATAGAAATTCACGCTAATTAAATTGTATTTAAAAATGCTGAATTGCAATGTAATAATTGATGTTAAGGAACTGAACCTTATTGTGAGTTGTTTTCAATTATGATGAAGCTTCCATTGACACAGACCGTTTACACACGACCTTCACAGGAAACAGAATACACTGCAGTGAGACGACCAAACTATGATATTATTGCTATTCAAGCATTGTTATTTTCCTGTGGTTCTTCACAACAACACCAGCAGTGTCTGAGAGTAAACCGGATGATCGGGAACTCGTGTTGTCTTCTCGGCTTCATAAAGCTTCCCGGACATGTTTCGTTTGAGAGCAGATTTGACGTCAGACCGTCAGAAAAACCACAGAAGCTTCTCGACCCCGAATCTCCCGCCTGGACGTTCTTCAGCTCCTGAATCTCCCGACTGGACGTTCTTCATCTCCTGAATCTCCCGCCTGGACGTTCTTCGGCTCCTGAATCTCCCGACTGGACGTTCTTCATCTCCTGAATCTCCCGCCTGGACGTTCTTCGGCTCCTGAATCTCTCGACTGGACGTTCTCGACCCCGAATCTCCCGCCTGGACGTTCTTCAGCTCCTGAATCTCCCGACTGGACGTTCTTCGGCTCCTGAATCTCCCGACTGGACGTTCTCGACCCCGAATCTCCCGCCTGGACGTTCTTCAGCTCCTGAATCTCCCGACTGGACGTTCTTCGGCTCCTGAATCTCCCGACTGGACGTTCTCGACCCCGAATCTCCCGCCTGGACGTTCTTCGGCTCCTGAATCTCCCTCCTGGACGTTCTTCATCTCCTGAATCTCCCGCCTGGACGTTCTTCATCTCCTGAATCTCCCGACTGGACGTTCTCGACCCCGAATCTCCCGACTGGAATGTTCTTCGGCTCCTGAATCTCCCGACTGGACGTTCTCGACCCCGAATCTCCCGACTGGACGTTCTTCGGCTCCTGAATCTCCCGACTGGACGTTCTCGACCCCGAATCTCCCGCCTGGACGTTCTTCGGCTCCTGAATCTCCCTCCTGGACGTTCTTCGGCTCCTGAATCTCCCGCCTGGACGTTCTTCATCTCCTGAATCTCCCGACTGGACGTTCTCGACCCCGAATCTCCCGACTGGAATGTTCTTCGGCTCCTGAATCTCCCGACTGGACGTTCTCGACCCCGAATCTCCCGACTGGACGTTCTTCGGCTCCTGAATCTCCCGACTGGACGTTCTCGACCCCGAATCTCCCGACTGGACGTTCTTCAGCTCCTGAATCTCCCGACTGGACGTTCTTCGGCTCCTGAATCTCCCGACTGGACGTTCTTCAGCTCCTGAATCTCCCGACTGGACGTTCTCGACCCCGAATCTCCCGACTGGACGTTCTTCGGCTCCTGAATCTCCCGACTGGACGTTCTTCAGCTCCTGAATCTCCCGCCTGGACGTTCTCGACCCCGAATCTCCCGCCTGGACGTTCTTCAGCTCCTGAATCTCCCGACTGGACGTTCTCGACCCCGAATCTCCCGCCTGGACGTTCTCGACCCCGAATCTCCCGACTGGACGTTCTTCAGCTCCTGAATCTTCCGACTGGACGTTCTCGACCCCGAATCTCCCGACTGGACGTTCTTCGGCTCCTGAATCTCCCTCCTGGACGTTCTTCGGCTCCTGAATCTCCCGCCTGGACGTTCTTCATCTCCTGAATCTCCCGACTGGACGTTCTTCGGCTCCTGAATCTCCCGCCTGGACGTTCTTCATCTCCTAAATCTCCCGACTGGACGTTCTTCAGCTCCTGAATCTCCCGACTGGACGTTCTCGACCCTGAATCTCCCGCCTGGAATGTTCTTCGGCTCCTGAATCTCCCGACTGGACGTTCTCGACCCCGAATCTCCCGACTGGACGTTCTTCGGCTCCTGAATCTCCCGACTGGACGTTCTTCGGCTCCTGAATCTCCCGACTGGACGTTCTTCAGCTCCTGAATCTCCCGACTGGACGTTCTCGACCCCGAATCTCCCGACTGGACGTTCTTCGGCTCCTGAATCTCCCGACTGGACGTTCTTCAGCTCCTGAATCTCCCGACTGGACGTTCTCGACCCCGAATCTCCCGCCTGGACGTTCTTCAGCTCCTGAATCTCCCGACTGGACGTTCTCGACCCCGAATCTCCCGACTGGACGTTCTTCAGCTCCTGAATCTCCCGACTGGACGTTCTCGACCCTGAATCTCCCGCCTGGAATGTTCTTCGGCTCCTGAATCTCCCGACTGGACGTTCTCGACCCCGAATCTCGCGACTGGACGTTCTTCATCTCCTGAATCTCCCGCCTGGACGTTCTCGACCCCGAATCTCCCGACTGGACGTTCTTCAGCTCCTGAATCTCCCGACTGGACGTTCTCGACCCCGAATCTCCCGACTGGACGTTCTTCGGCTCCTGAATCTCCCTCCTGGACGTTTTTCGGCTCCTGAATCTCCCGACTGGACGTTCTCGACCCCGAATCTCCCGACTGGACGTTCTTCGGCTCCTGAATCTCCCTCCTGGACATTCTTCAGCTCCTGAATCTCCCGACTGGACGTTCTTCGGCTCCTGAATCTCCCGACTGGACGTTCTTCAGCTCCTGAATCTCCCGACTGGACGTTCTCGACCCCGAATCTCCCGACTGGACGTTCTTCGGCTCCTGAATCTCCCGACTGGACGTTCTTCAGCTCCTGAATCTCCCTCCTGGACGTTTTCGACCCTGATCTCCTGACTGGACGTTCTTCGGCTCCTGACTCTCCCTCCTGGACGTTCTTCGGCTCCTGAATCTCCCGACTGGACGTTCTCCGGCTCTTGAATCTCCCTCCTGGACGTTCTTCATCTCCTGAATCTCCCTCCTGGACGTTCTTCGGCTCCTGAATCTCCCGACTGGACGTTCTTCGGCTCCTGAATCTCCCGACTGGACGTTCTTCGGCTCCTGAATCTCCCGACTGGACGTTCTTCGGCTCCTGAATCTCCCGACTGGACGTTCTTCGGCTCCTGAATCTCCCGACTGGACGTTCTTCGGCTCCTGAATCTCCCTCCTGGACGTTCTTCGGCTCCTGAATCTCCCGACTGGACGTTCTTCGGCTCCTGAATCTCCCGACTGGACGTTCTTCAGCTCCTGAATCTCCCGACTGGACGTTCTCGACCCCGAATCTCCCGACTGGACGTTCTTCAGCTCCTGAATCTCCCTCCTGGACGTTTCCGACCCTGATCTCCCGACTGGACGTTCTTCGGCTCCTGAATCTCCCGACTGGACGTTCTTCGGCTCCTGAATCTCCCTCCTGGACGTTCTTCATCTCCTGAATCTCCCTCCTGGACGTTCTTCGGCTCCTGAATCTCCCGACTGGACGTTCTTCGGCTCCTGAATCTCCCGACTGGACGTTCTTCGGCTCCTGAATCTCCCGACTGGACGTTCTTCAGCTCCTGAATCTCCCTCCTGGACGTACTTCGGCTCCTGAATCTCCCGACTGGACGTTCTTCGGCTCCTGAATCTCCCGACTGGACGTTCTTCGGCTCCTGAATCTCCCTCCTGGACGTTCTTCGGCTCCTGAATCTCCCGACTGGACGTTCTTCAGCTCCTGAATCTCCCGACTGGACGTTCTCGACCCCGAATCTCCCGACTGGACGTTCTTCAGCTCCTGAATCTCCCTCCTGGACGTTTCCGACCCTGATCTCCCGCCTGGACGTTCTTCGGCTCCTGAATCTCCCGCCTGGACGTTCCTCGGCTCCTGAATCTCCCGGATGGACGTTCTCGACCCTGATCTCCCGCCTGGACGTTCCTCGGCTCCTGAATCTCCCGGATGGACGTTCTCGACCCTGATCTCCCGCCTGGACGTTCCTCGGCTCCTGAATCTCCCGGATGGACGTTCTCGACCCCAAATCTCCCGACTGGACGTTCTTCAGCTCCTGAATCTCCCGCCTGGACGTTCTTCGGCTCCTGAATCTCCCGCCTGGACGTTCTTCGGCTCCTGAATCTCCCGGATGGACGTTCTCGACCCTGATCTCCCGCCTGGACGTTCTTCGGCTCCTGAATCTCCCAGCTGGACGTTCTCGACCCCAAATCTCCCGACTGGACGTTCTTCAGCTCCTGAATCTCCCGCCTGGACGTTCTTCGGCTCCTGAATCTCCCGCCTGGACGTTCTTCGGCTCCTGAATCTCCCAGCTGGACGTTCTCGACCCCAAATCTCCCGCCTGGACGTTCTTCGGCTCCTGAATCTCCCGCCTGGACGTTCCTCGGCTCCTGAATCTCCCGGATGGACGTTCTCGACCCTGATCTCCCGCCTGGACGTTCCTCGGCTCCTGAATCTCCCGGATGGACGTTCTCGACCCTGATCTCCCGCAACAATTTCTGAGTGTTCTCTGAAGTTTTTTAAACGAACATTAATGGAACATTAATGGAACATTCAATTTGATCATTTTGTGAATGTTCGACCTGATCTCACGGCAATTTGTACACATTTTACGAGGTGGCTAATTCGTATGAATTCGTTCGAATGACCCCTGACCCCGCCCCTAAACCTACCCATCACGTGGGTTTAGACAAATCATACAAATTCGTACAAGTTGTGCAGTGTCTCTACTAGCAATAAAGCTGTGTGTGCTGTATGTGCGCATATCTGTGTGTATGTGAGTGTGCATGCGTGCGTGTGTGTGTGTGTGTGTGTGTGCTTCAATGAAAGCAGCACATTAATATAGAATGTTGATTAAACTGACTTGGAACTATCTGTGTATTAAACAGGACAGATAACCAGTCCAGAAAAATGCCCATAAGGACGCACAAGGGTTAATTAAACAAGTGTTTTCAGCTAAAGAACAATTATTTAGCATTTTTAATCTATCTCTGAGTACAAAGTATTGTAACTTTTGCCAGTCTGAGCAAATAATAAGTTGTTTAGAACTTCGTTGTATGCTTTCGTGGGTGAATGATGAGCAAACATTCATTTTATGGAGAACTGTCCCTTTAAATACAGCATAATACATTTATTTAAATATTAACCATTGCAGGACAACAACAATAACCACAGCGACTTCCACACGCAGAAGATGAAGTCGAGGACGAGACGGACCGCGGGACAAAGTGGCTTTCTGAGTGAACTAATGAGGGCCAAAGCCTCTGCCGGCAGGATAAACATTATTTCTAGCATATTGTGGCTGCCAGTCGCTTATTTATGGCCCGGCTTTTGTGCTCGCGAGCTAATAACGCTTCAGAAAAACATCGGAGTGCAAGCCCTCTCCAGAGCCACATCAAACGCTCGGCTCCGGCCCCGCTCCTGATAATTGCACACCTATTGTTCCCGACGTCCAACCCAAGCGGCGCACGAGAGAGAAAACGGAGGCAGAGAGAGGGGAAAATAGGCCTCCATAATGAGTCCACTACAGCTGAGTAAATATACTCTAAAACAATATCAGCTGCTTGGGTTCGTCCCTGCTCGAGCCCGGCCCTGCGGTGGAGCGTTAGCCGGCAGACGAACGGATGAAAGCTGCTAGATTTACTACGACAACTTCATTTCTACATTAGCTGAAGAAAAAGCCATCGCAATGTTACTTGCTGATGCTGAGTGAGGTGTCAAATGGCTAAGGCCATGTCCACACTAGCCTAATACGGTTTCATTTCTCTGTTTCTCTTCTGTTCACACTGAGACGGCGTTTTTAGTAAGGAATACAACGGTTTTTGAAAACGCTCTCCAAAGTGGATGAATTTGAAAACGCTGTTTTTGTGTTGTAGTGTGGACTGTCAAAACTGAGGTATTTAATAACGATGATGTAAGTTTAGTCATGTGACGCATGTTGTACCAATAGATATTCATGTTTATAGCGGTATTGTGCCTGTTATGTGCTGTTCACTTTCACACTGTGGCTAAAATAGGTTACTTTGCTTAAAATATGCCGTTTTTAAATGTATGCATAATGTAGACGTGGCCTGAGCACTTCCTTCAATGTAAAGCTTGTCATAAGCATTTTTTTTGCGATTAACAAACTCGGATGTGTCCAGACTCAGAAAGCTTAGGTGCGTAAATCCAAACCGAATTAAGTAGAAAAAACACATCAGCACACGACAAATTGGGGCAAAAGTTTTTTGCTCCATTGTATCTTGAGTTTCTTCCGGGAACGAACACGTCACAATATTCCTCATTATAATAATTCATGCGCAGAATAAAGGGGCGGGGCCTGGGTGAGTTAGTTAGTAGTGTGTTAAACTGGCGGTTATGGTAAGGGGCGGGACATTTCCCAAACACACTGGAAGCGCTCGACCAATCACAACACACTGCTCCAGCCGACCAATCAGAGCACAGTGTGCTTTTCAGAAGGAGGGGCTTCATAGAGACAGGAAGTAAACAGAGCGTTACTGACAGACTGGGAAGAGAGGAGCCGCAACAATGGAGAATATGAGGAAAATAATCAACATTACAGCAGGAAAACCTGTTCTAGTAGAGCCTGAAGCAACATCAAGTGCACAATATGGCCTCTTTAATCAATATGTTTTGACACAAAGAATTACAAACTGCACAAAATATGCATTTTGCATATGCGTTTTGTTATTGAATAGAGATAAAAATTACCCACTTTTGAAATAGTATTTTTTGTCCAGTTTTGGAGCAGAAAAAAAAAATCACAGCCATGAATTAATTAACTAAATTAAAACAAGGGAACAAATTAGTACAGCCACCATTTAATAAATTATTAATAAAATGTGGCCACAGATGAATAAGTCATGGGTTATTTAGTATCATTGAGATACTATTACATTCTTAGCAATATTTTACATAGTCTTTTATTTTCAGATTTTCTGTTTCAGTTCATTTTAATTACATTTTGAGTATTTTCATCAACAGTAGCGCACGTTTCACCACTCAAGGATTGGGTTGTATGTTAATTTTTGACAATTCAGATGCAAATGTGCTGTTCCTCCTCATGTAAATCTGACGTCATGAAGGGAGATAATCAGTGCAAACGGGTCTCAACAGCTGCAACATGTTCTGTGTTTACAGCAAGGTGTAGAGCGGAGCGGGCGATGCCACACACACAGGGGTCACAGGGGTCACAGGGGTCACGTCTTTACGAGCTGTTATTCTGATGGCGGTGAAAGTAAAAGCAGGTTCGAGTGGGTCACTGTGACCTCGATGTGACTGAGAGGATGAGGAAACTTCATGCTTAACCGAAAAACATTAAGTAATGAGGAATTGTCAAGTTTATTTACTTAATAATTATAAGGCAATGGGTTTACTAGATTTATTTTAAGTTAAGTCAACTGATCACTTTTAACAATCAAGGACCGCAATGGAAATAAGTTTATAACTTTTTTGTGTTATGCTTGACAAATGAGTGTATTTCACAACTTTTTTGTCTAATAAATCAAATCAAATCAAGGTGTAAAGTGGAGCGGGCGATGCCACACACACAGGGGTCACAGGGGTCACAGGGGTCACAGAGGTCACGTCTTTACGAGCTGTTATTCTGATGGCGATGAGTGGTTCACCGTGACCTTGATGTGACTGACTCTGAGCTGGATGAGGAGAGGAGGACACATCTCAGGGCTACAATTAGCGAACACACGGAGTCAGGCATATGTATGTATGATATACATCAGCGGACGCAGGTGAGCACGAGACCTGTGCGTGACGGGAACACGAGTTTTCCAGCGTCGCTGCGGGATCTCGTCTCTCCACAACACAACAAACCGATCTGACAAAGAAAAGGCTTTTCCTCGTGAAGCATCTGTGTGGTGACCACGGTGCTCTCGGCCGGCGAGGTGGCTGTAATTGAGTTGTAAATGCGATGTGGCTCTTTGTGCCCCGTGTGAGTGTCCAGCGCGTGCGGCTTGGGCCCGGAGCTACGGCGCGGGTCCGGCCAGAGCGCGGCTAGCGCTGACAGATGCGCCGATCGCCTCGGACAGAGTGAATATGCAGCGGATCTCACTGGCTCTCTGCGCACAGGCTGCCACCTTCACTCAGCGTCAGCCTCCAAACTAGCAATTAACTCTCCTGTGCCCGACGAACCCGACGCGGGGCCCGGGGCCGACGACCCCCACAACACTGGCCCCCGAGCGGGAGACGACCAACACGCATGCAGCGATCAAACGCCTGTGAGAGAGCGAGAGAGGAAGACTGTGGCAGAGCAAATACAATATATCCACACTCTGGGCTGCTTTAACCCAATGTTGGGTCAAATATGGACAAGCCCAAACGTCTGGTTAAAAATGTAGTTAAAAAATTGAACCCAACAAAAATGCTGGGTCAAATCTGGACAAACCCTTTGTTTTAGAGTGTAGATTGTTATATATATAGCCACAAAGTGAGCTGATATTATAGTCAAGTCACCATTATTTATACAGTGATGATAGTAAAATAATGCAACAAAGTTTGACATAAGGATCAAACGCCTCTGAAGGAACTCAGTTCCCCGTGAGAGAGGAAGATTATGGACAAATAAGAAATGCTGGGTTGTTTTAACCCAATGTTGGGTCACATATGGACAAACCCAAGCGTGTGGTTAAAAATGTCATTTAAAAATGTAACCCAACGGCTGGGTTTGCCCATATTTGACCCAGATATTGACCCGAGTGTAGATTGTCATATATATTGCCACAAAGTGAGCTGTTGTTATACTCAAGTCAAGTCATCTTTATTTATACAGCGCTTTTTACAACACAGAGTGTTTCAAAGCAGCTTTACAGAGATAACAGGGAAATAATGCAACAAAGAAGCTTAAGGAAGATCATTGATGGTTAATTTCTGTTGTAAAAAAGTTATTAATTTAGTTCATTTGTGTATATAGAGAGAAAACCGTGATGTCATCGTCCAGCTCAGCTCAGTTCTCATATAATGGTGTCAGTGCAGGAGAGCAATGATAATGTAGAATAGCTTTCTGTTCAGCTGTAAACTATATAATAATATGAAGTTTAATAACGTTCAAGCTGAAAGAAACAAGGTCAGATGAAAGATTCTTCTTCAGTCTTTCAAACCAGCTGACAAGAACATTCCCAATATGCTATAAAAACGTTATTTCTGAATGTTCTAAGCATCTCATTAATGTTTTAAAAAAGTTTATCCGTAACATTAAGGAAAGTAAGTATTATATTCTCATATAGATTCTGCTGAAAAGGCTAATACACTATTCAATGCCAGATTCCCTTTGTGACAACTTACCCCATCAATGTGTGTTCAGTGAACTTTCTTTCTCTAAAGTTCTATATGGAATATGAAAGATTTCTGTCAGAGTTCATAGGGTAATTTTATGGATTTAGTTTTAATTAATTAATTTTTAATGTTATAACATTTTGGGTCAAATATGGACAAATCAGAGAGTTGGATTAAAAATTTAACCCAATATTTGAGTTTGTCCATATTTGATCCAAATTTGGACTGAAACAACCCAGCATTTTTACAGTGTATTAATTAATTAATTAATTAATTTTTAAATAACCTGTTAAATATGAAAGTGCTAAGCTATGATTTCTCCTTATATACAACCTTTTTGGGCATAATAACCCTGGGTTGTATTCTATATAGAACGTCATTAAATCTTTTTTGTAAGAGTGTGCCACTAACATTTTCATGTTTTAGTACGCAGTGTTTGAATGGTAAGTCGGTCAGTGTGTTGTGTGTATCAGGTCTGATGATGAGCAGAAGTGGAGACGTGTTTCTCCACCGAAGGCTTTTAGTAATGCAGAGAGTTTCACTGCCCTCAGCGGTCATTACACGAGCAGGAGCGGCACCCGAGGCGAGGTGACACACGCGCACTAATGAGAACTCATGAGGACTAATGAGAACTCAACCTATTCACCTTCACTGTGCACTAATGAGAACTCAACATGTTCACCTTCACTGTGCACTAATGAGAACTCAACATGTTCACCTTCACTGTGCACTAATGAGAACTCAACCTTCACTGTGCACTAATGAGAACTCAACATGTTCACCTTCACTGTGCACTAATGAGAACTCAACATGTTCACCTTCACTGTGCACTAATGAGAACTCAACATGTTCACCTTCACTGTGCACTAATGAGAACTCAACCTTCACTGTGCACTAATGAGAACTCAACCTATTCACCTTCACTGTGCACTAATGAGAACTCAACCCGTTCACCTTCACTGTGCACTAATGAGAACTCAACATGTTCACCTTCACTGTGCACTAATGAGAACTCAACATGTTCACCTTCACTGTGCACTAATGAGAACTCAACCTGTTCACCTTCACTGTGCACTAATGAGAACTCAACATGTTCACCTTCACTGTGCACTAATGAGAACTCAACCTGTTCACCTTCACTGTGCACTAATGAGAACTCAACATGTTCACCTTCACTGTGCACTAATGAGAACTCAACATGTTCACCTTCACTGTGCACTAATGAGAACTCAACCTATTCACCTTCACTGTGCACTAATGAGAACTCAACATGTTCACCTTCACTGTGCACTAATGAGAACTCAACCTGTTCACCTTCACTGTGCACTAATGAGAACTCAACATGTTCACCTTCACTGTGCACTAATGAGAACTCAACCTGTTCACCTTCACTGTGCACTAATGAGAACTCAACCTGTTCACCTTCATTGTGCACTAATGAGAACTCAACCTTCACTGTGCACTAATGAGAACTCAACCTTCACTGTGTACTAATTACTGCAGCCAGTCGTTCTCAGAGCGTTCTGGCAAGGTTCCTTCAAAGTTACGATCAAACGCTCTTCCAGTAACGTTAATAAAACGTTTGTTCAGTGTTATCTGGTCTTTAATAATGCAATTAAAACGTTAGCACAAAAACATTATTTAGGCTATTCATCATACATGGATTTTTTTTTTTTTTTGTTAAATTGTTTTTTAAATGTTACTCATTTCAGAACGCTCAGAGAACATTCAAAAGTAACGTCCCATAATGTTTGAAGAATGATACAATGAAAGGTTCCCTTAACGTTCATATAACCAAGAAAATAGTTTTTAAAACATTTAAAAAATTGACGTTTTGATCGCTCAGGGAACATTGAGAAATAATGTTTCACCCGATCTCATGGAATGCGTCTCTATAGCACGTACTGTATTTATCGTGTAATTTATATAGGCCTACGCGAAAATGAGTTTTTACGTGCCCATGATACACACTGCCAACCCTGTGGTGTTAGTGGTGTGCGGTAGGCCCACACATGCACGGAAAAACACATTTTTGCATAATTGCACGATAAATACAATGCGTTCTATAGAGACGCATTTCATGAGATCAGGCTGAATGTTTTTTATAACATAGTGGGAATTGGGAACGTTTAAAAAGCGTTCTTAGAACATATTTTAGTTACCGGTGTCCTTACCCCAACTCATCTTTAGCAACTGTTTTTTCTCCAAAAAGCGACTAATAAGCGACAAATCAAGTGAGTTTTTGGACTCGTTCCGCCATCTAACAGAAAATATGTAAATGAGAAAAGCTTTATTGGACATTCTATTAAAATACAGTAGCAGAGAAAACAGAAGCACAGAATCAACAGCGACTCTTTGAGCAGGCTTTGGCAACAGTGCACGAGGTGTGTGTGTGTGTGTGTGTGCTCGTGCACGAGGTGTGTGTGTGTGTGTGTGTGCTCGTGCACGAGGTGTGTGTGTGTGTGTGCTCCTGCACGAGGTGTGTGTGTGTGTGTGTGTGTGTGTGTGTGTGTGTGTGTGTGCTCGTACACGAGGTGTGTGTGTGTGTGTGTGTGCTCGTGCACGAGGTGTGAGTGTGCTCGTGCACGAGGTGTGTGTGTGTGTGTGTGCTCGTGCACGAGGTGTGTGTGTGTGTGCTCGTGCACGAGGTGTGTGTGTGTGTGTGTGTGTGCTCGTGCACGAGGTGTGTGTGTGTGTATGTGTGTGTGCTCGTGAACAAGGTGTGTGTGTGCTCGTGCACGAGGTGTGTGTGTGTGTGTGTGTGTGCTCGTGCACGAGGTGTGTGTGTGTGTGTGTGTGTGCTCGTGCACGAGGTGTGTGTGTGTGTGTGTGTGCTCGTACATGAGGTGTGTGTGTGTGTGTGTGTGCTCGTGCACGAGGTGTGTGTGTGTGCTCGTGCACGAGGTGTGTGTGTGTGTGTGTGTGTGTGTGTGCTCGTGCACGAGGTGTGTGTGTGTGTGTGTGTGTATGTGTGTGTGCTCGTGAACAAGGTGTGTGTGTGCTCGTGCACGAGGTGTGTGTGTGTGTGTGTGTGTGCTCGTGCACGAGGTGTGTGTGTGTGTGTGTGTGTGTGTGTGTGCTCGTGCACGAGGTGTGTGTGTGTGTGTGCTCGTGCACGAGGTGTGTGTGTGTGTGTGTGTGTGTGTGTGCTCGTACACGAGGTGTGTGTGTGTGTGTGTGCTCGTGCACGAGGTGTGTGTGTGTGTGTGTGTGTGTGTGTGCTCGTGCACGAGGTGTGTGTGTGTGTATGTGTGTGTGCTCATGAACAAGGTGTGTGTGTGCTCGTGCACGAGGTGTGTGTGTGTGTGTGTGCTCGTGCACGAGGTGTGTGTGTGTGTGTGTGTGTGTGCTTGTGCATGAGGTGTGTGTGTTTGTGCTCGTGCACGAGGTGTGTGTGTGTGTGTGTGTGTGTGTGCTCGTGCACGAGGTGTGTGTGTGTGCTCGTGCATGAGGTGTGTGTGTGTGTGTGTCCTCATGCACGAGGTGTGTGTGTGTGTGTGTGTGTGCTCGTGCACGAGGTGTGTGTGTGTGTGTGTGTGTGCTCGTGCACGAGGTGTGTGTGTGTGTGTGCTCGTGCACGAGGTGTGTGTGTGTGTGTGCTCGTGCACGAGGTGTGTGTGTGTGTGTGCTCGTGCACGAGGTGTGTGTCTGTGTGTGTGTGTGTGTGCTCGTGCACGAGGTGTGTGTGTGTGCTCATGTACGAGGTGTGTGTGTGTGTGTGTGCTCGTGCACGAGGGCTGTTTTGTGTGTGTGTGTGTGTGTGACCATGCACGAGGTGTGTGTGTGTGTGTGTGTGTGTGCTCGTGCACGAGGTGTGTGTGTGCTCGTGCACGAGGTGATACGATATCGAAAGAAGCTCGCCTTAAACCGCCGCGAGGGAGCATGCAAGAGTGACGGAGAACATCTGAACCAGATCTGAAGCTCTTTCACTCATATCTGACTGTAAACAAGCTTGATAATGCCATCATAACAACAAAAGCACAACGAAGAGACGCTGCATCTGTTGGCTACATTTAGTATTCATAAATGTACATTTGGAGGAAAGCCTTTGTCTTTAATTTTAAGATCAGAAATTCAACAATATCTAAACATAATATTGGGTTTGAAAAATAAGAAAGCTGCAAAGTGTTTCAATCTGTAAACATTTTCCCATTTTTGTTTAACTTTTAAGTTTGTCACTGTTTCTTTATATATGTATTTTGTTTGTTTGTTTGTTTACTCACTGTACCCCTGACTGTATTTGTTATTCTTTAATATCAGTAAGAAAGAGCTGCTGCCGTTCATTAGCAGCGCGAGCTCGCGATCTCTGTCACGTGACAGCAGAAGCGTGACGTTCGTTCCAAAGACGAGCTCGAAGTTTGAAACCGCGATGACAGAGTGAAGGTTTAATGGCGAGAATCAACAGAGTCAAAGACAGTGTTATTCACTGATAGGTAAAAATACACCAAACGGCATTTTGTTATAAATTACAATTTCTTGCTTATCAAATTTATCAAAAGGAAATACAAATGTATTTAATTAGGCTAGGTTATTTTAAAATACAAAAATACAATTAACAAGCAATCATTTGAACGAGGTGTGTGTGTGTGTGTGTGCTCGTGCACGAGGTGTGTGTGTGTGTGTGCTTGTGCATGAGGTGTGTGTGTTTGTGCTCGTGCACGAGGTGTGTGTGTGTGTGTGTGTGTGTGTGCTCGTGCACGAGGTGTGTGTGTGTGCTCGTGCATGAGGTGTGTGTGTGTGTGTGTGTGCTCGTGCACGAGGTGTGTGTGTGTGTGTGTGTGTGCTCGTGCACGAGGTGTGTGTGTGTGTGTGCTCGTGCACGAGGTGTGTGTGTGTGTGTGCTCGTGCACGAGGTGTGTGTCTGTGTGTGTGTGTGTGCTCGTGCACGAGGTGTGTGTGTGTGCTCATGTACGAGGTGTGTGTGTGTGTGTGTGCTCGTGCACGAGGGCTGTTTTGTGTGTGTGTGTGTGTGACCATGCACGAGGTGTGTGTGTGTGTGTGTGTGTGTGTGTGTGTGTGTGTGTGTGTGCTCGTGCACGAGGTGTGTGTGTGCTCGTGCACGAGGTGTGTGTGTGCTCGTGCACGAGGGCTGTTTTGTGTGTGTGTGTGTGTGTGTGTGTGCTCGTGCACGAGGGCTGTTTTGTGTGTGTATGTGTGTGCTCGTGCACGAGGTGTGTGTGTGTGTGTGTGTGTGTGTGCTCGTGCACGAGGTGTGTGTGTGTGTGTGTGTGTGTGTGTGTGTGTGTGTGCTCGTGCACGAGGGCTGTTTTGTGTGTGTGTGTGTGTGCCCATGCACGAGGGCTGTTTTGTGTGTGTGTGTGTGTGCCCATGCACGAGGTGTGTGTGTGTGTGTGTGCACGTGCACGAGGTGTGTGTGTGTGTGCACGTGCACGAGGTGTGTGTGTGTATGTGCTCGTGCACGAGGGCTGTTTTGTGTGTGTGTGTGTGTGTGTGTGTGTGTGTGTGTGTGTGTGTGCTCGTGCACGAGGGCTGTTTTGTGTGTGTGTGTGTGTGTGTGTGTGTGTGTGTGTGCTCGTGCACGAGGGCTGTTTTGTGTGTGTGTGTGCTCGTGTACGAGGTGTGTGTGTGTGTGTGTGCTCGTGCACGAGGGCTGTTTTGTGTGTGTGTGTGTGTGTGTGTGTGTGTGTGTGCGTGCTCGTGCACGAGGGCTGTTTTGTGTGTGTGTGTGTGTGTGTGCTCGTGCACGAGGGCTGTTTTGTGTGTGTGTGTGTGTGTGTGTGCTCGTGCATGAGGTGTGTGTGTATGTGCTTGTGCACGAGGTGTGTGTGTGTGTGTGTGTGTGCTCTCGTGCACGAGGGCTGTTTTGTGTGTGTGTGTGTGTGTGTGTGTGTGCTCGTGCACGAGGGCTGTTTTGTGTGTGTGTGTGTGTGTGTGTGTGCTCGTGCACGAGGTGTGTGTGTGTGTGTGGGTGTGTGTGTGTGTGTGCTTGTGCACGAGGTGTGTGTGTGTGTGTGTGTGTGTGTGTGTGTGTGCTCGTGCACGAGGGCTGTTTTGTGTGTGTGTGTGTGTGTGTGCTCGTGCACGAGGTGTGTGTGTGTGTGTGTGTGGGTGTGTGTGTGTGTGTGCTTGTGCACGAGGTGTGTGTGTGTGTGTGTGTGTGTGCTCGTGCACGAGGGCTGTTTTGTGTGTGTGTGTGTGTGTGTGTGTGTGCTCGTGCACGAGGTGTGTGTGTGTGTGCTCGTGCACGAGGTGTGTGTGTGTGTGTGCTCGTGCACGAGGTGTGTGTGTGTGTGTGTGTGTGTGTGTGTGCTCGTGCACGAGGTGTGTGTGTGTGTGTGTGTGTGTGTGTGTGTGTGTGTGTGCTCGTGCACGAGGGCTGTTTTGTGTACATCTGGTAAACTAGGCTTTCGTGACATCACTCATTAAGGAGGTTTATATTCCCGTGTTTATGTTCAGTCGTTCCCGAACAAAAGCCTAAATGAGGGTGAGGGAGAACTTGAAAGGGCGACCCTAAACAGATCAGGATGTTTGTGCTGCTATTACGCTACTTTGCTCGTTAGACCAATAAATTGGAGGCATAGCGGTCTTGTTTAGCCTTATTAAACGTGCAGAAACGCTCAGGTTCGGGGACGAGATACGATAGCGAAAGAAGCTCGCCTTAAACCGCCGCGAGGGAGCATGCAAGAGTGACGGAGAACATCTGAACCAGATCTGAAGCTCTTTCACTCATATCTGACTGTAAACAAGCTTGATAATGCCATCATAACAACAAAAGCACAACGAAGAGACGCTGCATCTGTTGGCTACATTTAGTATTCATAAATGTACATTTGGAGGAAAGCCTTTGTCTTTAATTTTAAGATCAGAAATTCAACAATATCTAAACATAATATTGGGTTTGAAAAATAAGAAAGCTGCAAAGTGTTTCAATCTGTAAACATTTTCCCATTTTTGTTTAACTTTTAAGTTTGTCACTGTTTCTTTATATATGTATTTTGTTTGTTTGTTTGTTTACTCACTGTACCCGACTGTATTTGTTATTCTTTAATATCAGTAAGAAAGAGCTGCTGCCGTTCATTAGCAGCGCGAGCTCGCGATCTCTGTCACGTGACAGCAGAAGCGTGACGTTCGTTCCAAAGACGAGCTCGAAGTTTGAAACAGCGACGACAGAGTGAAGGTTTAATGGCGAGAATCAACAGAGTCAAAGACAGTGTTATTCACTGATAGGTAAAAATACACCAAACGGCATTTTGTTATAAATTACAATTTCTTGCTTATCAAATTTATCAAAAGGAAATACAAATGTATTTAATTAGGCTAGGTTATTTTAAAATACAAAAATACAATTAACAAGCAATCATTTGAACAAGTGCAAGAGTAAGATAGAGTGAACACAGTAGCAGAGTTCGATACTCCGGTAAGAGAAATATGTGCTTTCCCTCTTTCAACAACTATTCTCCAACTCTAGATGCTTAACAAATTATTGACAGGGCTGTGTAAGAGTTAGCAAGGCTAGATTCACTATCAATTTAATTAGGCTAATCATTCTTCATATTGTAAAACTCTTATTAAAGTCCCCCTCTAGTCACCAAAATTACATAATTAAGTGATTTTCCTAAAAAAAAAAAATCTTTAGGCCTTAAAATATCTTGAATGTAACTCGACACCCTCGCCTCATTTAGTATGCGTGGTTCTATGAATATGCAAATGAGCCCTGCCTCCACTCACTCACTCAGCTCAGAGATCGACTGGTTGGCGATCACACGTTGATCTGATTGGTTACAAGGTAGTTTGTGACGTCAGAAACACCAGCGATTTCAAAGCGTGTTTTTGAGACTGTCTTTGGTTCACTGCAGTTTTAAGGAGGAAATACTCAGCAATGCTGTCGACTTATGAACTTACACATGCTTTGTCTTCAAGCAGATTAAAAACACCACATAGACACATAAACAACATTAAAAGCTGGATTTGCACCTCAAGGGGACTTTAAAAATAAGAACAAAGATGCAAATAGCCTTGTTTACATTGTCTTTTTTAAAACATATAGAAATATATTCTGAATCCTAAAAATAAAAGACTATCAAAACAATTACACTCTAAAAAATTGTGGTAAAAAATAGTTTCAACCCAAATTTGGGTTAAATATGGACAAGCTTGGGCGTTGGGTTACATTTTTAAATGACATTTTAACCCAACGTTTGGGTTTGCCCATATTTGAACCAAAATTGGGTTTAAACAACCCAGCATCTTTAGAGTGTAGATACACATATCTGATCCTCTACACAGATGTACTCTTTCAATTTCATTATCATACAAACATTTTGAGCTGTAATGTAAACATGTAACATACAGTCGTGAATGATAAACTGTAGAGAGTTTACAGAAGAAATCATTGTGTAATGTAGTTCATGTTTTATGAGTTTGTTCAGGGTTGATTAGAAACATGAATGATATTTCAGTGCATTTTGAATGTGAATTTAATTATGAGAACTGTGTGAGTGTTGAGAAATGTATTACCCGTGCTTTAAACTGTTACGTTTGTGTCTGAACACACTTTGCTAGTTCTTCAACGTATGAGAGACATGGCAATAACTCCTCACAGTACTATGCATTATTAATCGATGTTGATGCGTGTCCTAAGGAATGATGTCATCGTCTGGCTCCTAAACCGCAGTCTTCATCTGAGCAGAGGTGAAAGGTCATCTTCTCGCTGAGCAGAGGTGAAAGGTCATCTTCTCACGCCGGCCCGTCACCTCACACAGTCGAGGGAGAGCGGAGCGCGCAGGGCGAGAATTAACAACAAACCTGAGCAGCTAAAAAAGGAAAAGAGGAAGCGACTTACAATAGACGGGACCTTTGATCCATTGCTAAAGGAAGACTTCTCTTCGGGGCGTAAAGCACTAATGTGAAAGTGACTCTACCCACGGCACATTTGTTACAGCAAATAATGGACCCTAAAATTAGTACACAATAGAAGGCAGACGGGCGACACTCGCGCAGGAAAGGGAGAGGGACTGATTGTATGAAAATGAGTGATTTGCCGTTGCACAGACGTGTCAGAAGTGCTTCGTCCCAGAGGTCACATTCTCCTCCGCTCTATTGTAGGAAAGAGTCTCGACGACTGACGCTTTAGCTGGAACACCTCAGGCTTTATTCACTGATAGATTCCCCAAACTAGAGCCCATTTCAGCCTCTCGGCCAGGGAAACCCTCCGTTCTGTCGATATGAAGGGTTTAAAGTCCCGCTGTCGTCAATTTAATCCCTTAAAACTCATATTTAATCACCAAAATGACATATTTAAACGTTCTTTAATAAAAAGGAAAAATCTCCATGCCTTAAATTAGCTTGAATGTAACTCGACACCCTTCCCTCGTTTAGTATTCACGGTCCTATGAATATGCAAATGAGCCCCGCCTCCACTCACTCACTCACTCAGATCAGGGGCTTCATTTATAACCGTTGCGTCGCACAGAACCGGCCCTGAAAGAGCCGTACGTCTTCACACGCATACGCTGTGATTTATAAAAACAATCTTGACGGGAGAATGTGCGCATCTGTAAGTAAACTAAACCATACGACAGACGTTCTGGAGACACCGACGGAGATCTGAGCGACCGATGAAGGAAAATCACTTTAATATTCATTATGAGTCCTAATCATAAATACAGTGATGTTCACAATAACAGTTTAAATACATAAAATAATGATTTAAAGTATGTTTTACATCTGATTTACACATTTAGATTAAATATGCCATTCTCATTAATGGAGTTAAGCACTTAAATTACATGAAATCATTACCGAGAAGTTACAACATTTTTTTTATTCAAATAAATAGAATATTTATTAGAATATTAGTAGTGTATGCGCTGCTGTTGAACACTTTTCCTGAGGCATGCTGTGTTTTCACAAACATGAGCCCATTAAAGCATTGGCGGGAAACCCAGGGAATCCCTCCTGTAGTCGATCATTTAATCCCTGAAAACTCATCTCTGATCGCCAAAATTACATGTTTAAACGTTTTTAATAAAAAAAAAATTCTTCATGTTTCAAAAATTCTTGAATGTAACTCGACACCCTTGCCTCATTTAGTATGCATGGTTCTATGAATATGCAAATGAGCCCCGCCTCTCATTTGCATACCCCGCCCCACTCACTCACTCAGCTCAGAGATCCACTGGTTGATGATCACATGTTGATCTGGGGTGTTTCCTGTACAACGCCATAACTTGCAATCAAGAAATCCACTAGCTAGTCACGACTTTTGAATCTTTTTAATGCTTTTTTAAGTAATATAAACGGTGTAGTGCTGGTTTATCAGTCAGTGTCGCTAGCCAGCGGTCTCTGCTAACTTTACTGCGCTCGGTTTCTTTAAAGCCGTCTGACAATTACACCATTCCGATGGAAAGAGGAATTGGTGTGCCGAGTTTTACAAGGCTAAGATTGGGGAAAAAAGTGCTCTGTTCTACATTACCGTTTTCTTTTGTGGATCGCAGAGAATCTTTCCCAGGTGGCGAGGTCTCCCAGATCTGGGAACAGTAGAGGCCTGGCTTGAGTACTGTTTCTGCTAACACTTGAGAATACTGTTCCTTCATTAATGAAGAACTACACAGGAACACATGAGTAACGCACTATTAACATTCTAGGAACTACAAGAAACTGATTAACGAATTAGTGAGTAATAGCGCTCGTTAAATGTGTTAGTTCACTATAAGCTAATCAATAACTACTATTATTCATACCTCACTGAGAACTACTATACGCAGGTTCATAATTAATATTAATAATGCATAATTTATAATGAAAGGTAATGATAACCCACTAGTAATGAATCAAGTGTTTCTACATCCTTCTAAAGGAACTGCTAATTTTTGGATTGTTTGATTGTTACCAAATCCATCGGACGGAATTACTATTCAAAATCTTACAAAATCCTCAATATCTTACAATGACTTATTAGGAATTATCATGGACTTATTAGGGCTTATTAGTCAATATTAGGAGTTATCATGTTTTTCACTTTAGATACTGATCCAAAAAAATATTAGTTCCTTTAGATTAGGATGTAGAAACACTTGATTCATTACTAGTGGGTTATCATTACCTTTTATTATAAATTATGTATTATTAATATTAATTATGAACCTGTGTATAGTAGTTCTCAGAGAGGTATGAATAATAGTAGTTATTGATTAGCTAATAGTGAACTAACACATTCACCTCTAATTCGTTAATCAGAGTTTCTTGATAGTTAATAGTGGTTACTAGAATGTTAATAGTGCGTTACTCATTTGTTCCTGTGTAGTTCTTCATTAATGAAGGATCAGTATTCTCAAGTGTTCCCCATTTTCTTTTCCTCATCAGGCATGTGTGTGTGTGTGTGTGTGTGTGTGTGTGTGTGTGTGTGTGTGTGTGTGTAAACGCAGTAAAACGCTTTCCTCCCACTTGTCCCTCTGTGGGCTTTTAAGGGCACGAATAGCAGGGATTACAAGATCTAATTTCCACAGAGCTTTTGCCTTCTGAAAAGCCTTTACACGAACAGTGCCGTCCTGCACGCCGCTTGTTTACGCCGGCGGACCGAGAGCTGTTAAACGTTTCAGTCGCTGTAACTAAAGTACATTAACATGTGAGATCAGAGAAAGACGAGGATTGATTTCATTCACTCCAATAAGAAGAGCACACTTGTTTTGTCTTTCACAATCTACTTAATATTTTACTTCCATGACAATTTTGATGATGTCGATTACAGTTCCCTTGTGAATCCCTCCCTTTATTACATAATCATTAACATTACTGTAGACGTACCTCAGTCTGTATTGATTGGATTATTAGCTGAAACACAAAAACAGGATCGACTGAAGCTTGCCTCCTCTTTAAATACATTTTCCCTCATGAGTAATGTAGTATAATTACATGTTAATTTAGCTAACGGTGACTGTGATTATATGCACTTAAGAAAGTCAAGTCAAGTATATTTGTATAGCGCTTTTCACAATACAGATTGTATCAAAGCAGCTTCACAGTATTAAATTAAAATAATACAACAAGGTTTGTTTCTAGTGGAATTTATTGATTGATAAAATTAAATTAAATATCCCCAAAATATCCCCAACTGAGCAAGCCAAAGGCAAAAGTCCCCCTGTAGTCAATAATTGTATCCCTTAAAACTCATCTTTGATCTTCAAAATGACATATTTAAAAGTTTTTCCTTGAAAAAATGTCTTCATGCCTTAAAATATCTTGAATGTAACTCGACACCGCTGCCTCATTTAGTATGCACGGCTCTATGAATATGCAAATGAGCCCCGCCTCCCCTCACTCACTCAGCTCAGAGATCCACTGGTTGACGATCACACGTTGATCTGATTGGTTACAAGGTAGTTTGTGACGTCAGAAACACCAGCGATTTCAAAGCGTGTGTTTGAGACTGTCTTTGGTTCACTGCAGTTTTAAGGAGGAAATACTCAGCAATGCTGTCGACTTATGAACTTACACATGCTGTGTCTTAAAGCAGATTAAAAACACCACATAGACATATCAACTTAATAAAAACTTGTTTTTCACCACAGGGGGACTTTAAAGAAAGGGAAAGGTGTAGAGAACGCTGCTTTATAAGAATATAAATGTGAACACCTTAAGCTTCTTTCTCCTAAAATCAGTGTAAACGCATTGAGTAATAATGAGCGTTCGCTTCAGTTCGTCTCTTACCTGTCATATAAGACTCAGGTAGAAGAGACCGGACGCCTTCCTTGAATTCCAGGTAATAATATCTCGCAGAAATGCAACTTTTCTCTACAGGACTCTCACTTTTAGACTCAGAAGAATCATTTGGAAGGCATATTAAGCGTTACAGGTAAATTCCCCAGTCTGACAGCTCTGATGACAAACGCTCTCCGTCTGAGCCGGTCGCAGCTGGTTCTGGGTATTTAATAAACATGTAAACAATCCAGTTCACCTCATTAGGTGATTGCAAAGAGCCACGCTGTCCATAAATCACGAGTCAGGTTATCACGGCCTCAGATCTAAACTGTCCCGGGCGCCCAGCTGTCTGCAACCCGCACACTGAACACGGCTGTAAAGAATTAAATTCCTCCTGACGAGTTTACCTTTCCTCCTCTGAGACAGGAGATCACTGGGTACAGTGACAGAAAAGTACATGAGAATCGCTTTATTGAAATCATGTGCAAATTAATAATGTTTTATGAGTGTGATATGCTGCTCTTTTCTCTCATAGTGTAAGAGTGTGTGAATGTACAGTCAAACCAAAATGTATTCAACATTTCTCACATTATCAGTTTATTCGCTATAGTTTAGAAAATGGTAATGAAATATGAGCAGAACTCAGCTGATATTTGACTGGTTTTGTCCGTCCTTCTGTTAGACTGTCTCACACATGAATTATGTTGAATATCTGTCAGCTGTTAAATTTAACTACACAATTAGATAATACCAGTTTAGCTCAACCAATCACCAAGCAATGCTTCATTGTGTTCAGTCTGTGTGTAAAAAGAGCATTAGCAATTAAAGAAAACACACTTCAGCAAAACATGATCAGGTAAAATGTTTATAATTGTCACTGGTAGTCTCTGTATGAAGAATATCTGGGTATAATATGTCACAGTTTACTTTATTTTGCTCTCCTCACTTACATAAATGAACTATAGTGTCCTGATCACACTAGTAAAACAATATAAAAAATTATATCTGGTGTGTGAATAATGTTTGGTTCGACTGTGTGTAATTCTTTGTTCTGACGTGATGAAGAAGCTCTGGCTGAACACTGGAGTTATGAATGACCGCAGGATCAGTTGCTGTGAATCTGTAAAGATGCTTTAAAAGAGATGAAATCCTTGGAAGGATCTAGAGATGCACCGATATGAAGATTTTGGCCGATACCGATAACCGATAATTCTTTATACTTGAAAGCCGATAACCGATAAATTGGCTGATAAATCTAAATCCACATTTTTATATAATTTCTGAGAGCCTGATTACAAAAAAGTCTCACAATTAAAATCCATGTCTCAAACACACAATTATAACGTTCTCATGATCATTTTGTGTCGCCAATATGACAGACTTGCACTAATTAACTGTATTCTCCTTTTTTTAAAGTGATTTCAGTCATTTTTCAAGTAATTTAAAACCATCATGTTGAACACTGCGCATCTGAAGCGTCTCAGCTGAAGGAAATAATACATTATTTAACGATTTTAATATATTAGCCAAATCTTCTTATCGGGCCGATAACGATAACATTAAAAATGAACATATATCGGCCGATAAATCGTGCATGACTAGAAGGATCATTGGATGGGGAAACGTGTTTGTACAGTGTGTGTTCATAACGTCATCAGGATGACACACACGTATTCTCTTCTCCCAGCGAACAAACACACACGTTCTCAGAGCGCTATGTTCACGTTTTGGTGTAGTTATAAAACATTATTTCTGAATGGTCAGAACACCCTGTTTTTAAATGTCCAGCTGTTTCTTAGTCATGCAAAATTAAAGGGAACAGTAACATTGTATCATTCTTCAAACATTATAGAACGTTACTTTTGAATGTTCTCTGAACGTCCTGAAACAAGTAACATTTAAAAAACGTTTGATGAACGTCCAGCTACAGTGTTTCAGAACTAAAATGCTTCATGAACGATGTATTATAATGTTTTTGTGCTAACTTTTTGAGAACATTATTAAAGACCAGATAACTATGAATGAACGTTCTATTAACGTTACTGGAAGAACCTTGCCAGAACGTTCCCTGTTCGCTGGATGTTGCAAGGAATGATCAAATTAGGTACAATATTTAATACTCATTCCTGCATTATGTCATGTTTCTCCACAGTATTATGCTGTGATTACAGACATGTATAAAAGTGCTGAGAGTTGGACATTCAGAAGTTATCATCAAGATCTTTCATGTTTTGCGAGATCAGCATGAGTCTCTGTCATTGTGTTTTTCTGAACGCGAACGCGGCCCGATGTGAAGCACATGTCGACTTGACTTCAGTGATGGGGATTTGCCAGAGATTAAAGTTCAGGCCTGATTTTAGTGAATCTAAGTGATATTGACAAGCGCACGTGAAATCGTTAACCGTAATCAGAACAAGCCTTTAATCACGCAGGCTTTCAACCGACCCGCCGGTGTCCAGTTACTCCGAGACTCGGGATCATGCGGACAGTGACAGAAAAGTACATGAGAATTGGTTTATTGAAATCAAGTGCAAATTAATAATGTTTTATGAGTGTGATATGCTGCTCTTTTCTCTCATAGTGTAAGAGTGTGTGAATGTACAGTCAAACCAAAATGTATTCAACATTTCTCACATCATCAGTTTATTCGCTATAGTTTAGAAAATGCTAATAAAATATGAGCAGAACTCAGCTGATATTTGACTGGTTTTGTCCGTCCTTCTGTTAGACTGTCTCACACATGAATGATGTTGAATATCTGTCAGCTGTTAAATTTAACTACACAATTAGATAATACCAGTTTAGCTCAACCAATCACCAAGCAATGCTTCATTGTGTTCAGTCTGTGTGTGAAAAGAGCATTAGCAATTAAAGACAAAACACACTTCAGCAAAACATGATCAGCTCAAAGAAACATGACTTAATGCAGGATCACACATGGCATTTTGTCCTGCAGAAAACTGGAAAGAGTATTAAATCGTCCAAATCGTGCAACAATACATTAGTCAGAGAGACTCCATGAAATGAATTGAGCATTGTTGCCGTTGTCATTATTATTATCCATGGCGGATGTGCGGTGTAGATTATCGCCAGTATTGTGTCTAATTCGGGAGGCCTGGCCGAACGAGGAAGCCAGGAATATCCTGACTACATCTTTAACCTATTCAGGAGAATGATGTCATGATTAGAAGAGGAAGCTGGCCGAGGAGCACACACACCGAAGAGAGAGAGATCAAAGAGGAGCAGCGGTCGAGGGAGAGACAGCACGTCTCACACACACATCTCACACACACAACACGCTGTGTGAAAGTGCTTCATCAGGTGATGAGGTGACGTTAGACAGAGAGCAGGAGAATCAGTCAATCACACACACACACACACACACACACACACACGCATGCACGCATGCACATGCATGCACATGCACACACACACACACACACACACACACACACACACACACACACACACACGCATGCACACGCACACACACACACACACACACACGCGCACACACACACACACACACACACACACACACACACACACACACACACACACACGCGCACACACACACACACACACACACACACACACACACACACACACACACACACACACACACACACACACACACGCATGCACGCATGCACATGCATGCACATGCACACACACACACACACACACACACACACACACACACGCATGCACACGCACACACACACACACACACACACGCGCACACACACACACACACACACACACACACACACACACACACACACACACACACACACACACGCGCACACACACACACACACACACACACACACACACACACACACACACACACACACACACACACACACACACACACACACACACACACACTAGGTCACGTCACCACAAACTCAAAGGAAAATTAAGCCTTTTCGAGCACATTACACAAATACTTAATGAGAATATGAAAATATTTGCCACAAACAGGCTGCAAAATATAATTTCTTCATTTCGATGCTACAATTTTCTATATGTCATAATCATTTGTTACAAGACAAGTATCCATTACTTTAATGAGCTCATTGTTTCTGCCTTAAATTATTACATTGTTTAAATGAATATGTTTTTAGCTAACTGTGATTTTGTATATGTACATTTCTGAAATACATAACTGACACAGTCTCCTCTGATAACAGATCTCTGTAAACTGTAATGTGGACTCATACATTTTCTGTAAAGCTGCTTTGAAATGATGTGTAATGTGAAAAGCGCTATACAAATAAATGTGAATTGAATTGAATTTGATTTTGGGGAATCACATGCAGTAACTCTTTATTTCGATGGTCCACTTCAGATATTCTTCTGTCTATAATGTCAACTATCAGTCATTAGAGTATGAGTCCACTGTCTGCTTAATATCTGAGAACACTTTATTCTGATGCTCAATTCTGCTGATTATAAGTAGCTTTGATACATCAACTACTAACCTGAACCCTAAAACTCTACTAATACTCTACTAAAACTCTACTTTACTCTACTAATACCCTACTAACAGTAAACTAATACTCCACCAATACTTTACTAACACTCTACTAATACTCTACTAATACTCTACTAATAATCTACTAATACTCTACTTTACTCTACTAATAATCTACTAATACTCTACTAGTACTCTAATAATACTCTACTAGTATTTTACTAAAAGTCTACTAATACTCTGCTAATACTCTACTAATACTCTAATGAGAGTTAGTTTACATGTAGGTGCAAAGTTATAGTTATGCATATTAAAAAAAAAAAAACATTTAAAACAGTCACCGCCAATGGAACAAATGATCTTTTATAAATGTTCTCTTTAGCGAGCGGTGTCCGCAGCGAACGCCCCGAAGGGAGGGCCTGAAGCAGGAGTGGAGCGGAGGAGTCTGGGACTCCTATGGTCCACAGTTTCCTGGAATGAGAGTTTGTCATCAGTAATTATACCTAAATATTTAAAATCTCAAACTTGCCCTATCTTTACACCTTTTATAATAACTTGTTCATATGGGAGCCCAGCTGTACATTTCCTATTTTGATTCCCACAGCATAATTCCTTTGTCTTCTCAATGTTCAATTGAAGGTTGACTTTTGTACAAACCGTAGTAGAAGACTTTTAATATACTCAAAATAGGTTGAACAATTTATGTCTGTTTGGCAAGAAATTAAAACCAAGTCATCAACAATTATTTGCCAATAGTTTAAATTGATTGATTCACAACTACAATAAGACATAGAACTTCTTTAACCATTTGCATATTCATAGAACCACACATTCTAAATGAGGCAAGAGTGTCGAGTTACATTCAAGATATTTTAAGGCATGAAGACATTTTTCAAAGAAAAAACGTTTAAATGTTTCATTTTGGGGATCAAAGATGAGTCTTAAGGGATACAAATATTGACTACAGGGGGGCTTTAAATAAAAATAATCTTTGGTCCTCCCCAATGTTCAGGACACAGCCTTGATCACATGACCCAGACATGTTCTTGAGATTCACATGTTGTGGATTGTGAGAAGCGTGTAACACAGCAGTTCGTAAAGTCAGTGTAAAGTGTTCCAAAGTCTCTGAGCAAACCCTCCACAAGATCCTCATGAGACTGAACTGTCTAATCGTGTTCCTTGCTTGTGAGCAGTTTGACATTACTGAGCTGATGTTGCTCCAGATCCACGATCTTTCACAGGAAGGACACCTGATCTGACAAACATGCAATATCCAGATCAAGTGCCAGAAGTTCCACAGACTCTCCATGTAACCATAATTTTGCATCTATAATGTGATCCACAGGAGTGATCTTGCAGAAACACACGCGTCACCCTGACTGGAACTTGCCCTGGGACACGGTTGGCCTTGTGTGTGTGTGTGTGTGTGTGTGTGTGTGTGTTACAGCAAGTCCAGTCCTGCTGAGGGTGAGACAGCGAGCCAATTGCTTCAAAAGATCTCGCTTCAAAAGCATAACTCACACATAGCCCTGTCACCTCTTCGGTGTAAAATATGTTCTTGCCCCAAACTAAAACAAACAACACATCCATCTCCATCTACTCCACTTCCAGAAGGCGTGGGGTGGGGGGTGGGGGGGTGTTTAAAGGCTTCTGATTGGTTCTCGTCTGCACCTCTGCTTTGACCACCCTCAGGTTAATGACATTCAATTAGAAGCAGGTTTACACCTAAAACAAAGTTCAGTGACTTTTCGCTCACAGAAGCATTGGGAGTCAGCCTGACATCTCTGTTAGATCCTCTTGAGACCCAGAAAAAAAAGTTTTGTGAATTTAGGTTTTTTTTTTAGTCAGATTGTTCAAAGCATAATAAAAAATTTTTTGAAATAACATTTTTGAAAAATTATATTTTATTCATATGTTATGCTATGTCCTCTGTAGAGGACACCATGGATTCAATAAAAAATAAATAAAAATAAAGACATGAATAGACATGAATAGGCAAAAAACAATGGTATTTAAAAAATAATAATAATAATCACCAATCAATTTTTAGGTTTCAGGATTTTATATACCAAAACATTTATAAAGAAGAAAAACTACCCAAACACTGGGATGTTACGTCTGACCCAGGATCTGGGTAACACAAAAACTACCCAAACACTGTTGTTACGTCTGACCCAGAATCTGGGTAACACAAAAGCTACACAAACACTGGGTTGTTACGTCTGACCCAGAATCTGGGTTACACAAAAACTACACAAACACTGGGATGTTACGTCTGACCCAGGATCTGGGTAACACAAAAACTACACAACCACTGGGTTGTTACGTCTGACCCAGGATCTGGGTTACACAAAAACTACCCAAACACTGGTTGTTACGTCTGACCCAGGATCTGGGTAACACAAAAACTACACAACCACTGGGTTGTTACGTCTGACCCAGGATCTGGGTTACACAAAAACTACCCAAACACTGGTTGTTACGTCTGACCCAGGATCTGGGTAACACAAAAACTACCCAAACACTGGGATGTTACGTCTGACCCAGGATCTGGGTAACACAAGAAAACTACCCAAACACTGGGTTGTTACGTCTGACCCAGGATCTGAGTAACACAAAAACTACCCAAACACTGGGTTGTTACGTCTGACCCAGGATCTGGGTAACACAAAAACTACACAAACACTGGGTTGTTACGTCTGACCTAGGATCTGGGTAACACAAAAACTACACAAACATTGGGTTGTTACGTCTGACCCAGGATCTGGGTAACACATAAACTACACAACCACTGGGTTGTTACGTCTGACCCAGGATCTGGGTAACACAAAAACTACACAAACACTGGGTTGTTACGTCTGACCTAGGATCTGGGTAACACAAAGAAGACACAAACACTGGGATGTTACGTCTGTCCCAGGATCTGTGTAACACAAAAACTACACAAACATTGGGTTGTTACGTCTGACCCAGGATCTGGGTAACACAAAAACTACACAACCACTGGGTTGTTACATCTGACCCAGGATCTGGGTAACACAAAAACTACACAAACACTGGGTTGTTACGTCTGACCTAGGATCTGGGTAACACAAAAACTACACAAACATTGGGTTGTTACGTCTGACCCAGGATCTGGGTAACACAAAAACTACCCAAACACTGGGTTGTTACGTCTGACCCAGGATCTGGGTTACACAAAAACTACCCAAACACTGGGTTGTTCCATCTGACCCAGGACCTGTGTAACACAAAAACTACCTAAACACTGGGTTGTTCCGTCTGACCCAGGATCTGGGTTACACAAAAACTACCCAAACACTGGGTTGTTCCGTCTGACCCAGGATCTGTGTAACACAAAAACTACACAAACACTGGAAAAATAACCCAAGATCTTTTAGAGTGTAACGTGGAAAGCGTATTATATATGGCGGGAATATTTTTGTTCCACCAAAGAAACAATTTGCAACTCTGTCAAAAAGAAAAAAAGGAAAACCATTTTTTGACCTGTCAAACTGCTGCCTTCCTCTCTAATGGGGCATTTCGTTTAGTTTCCCTTGATCCCAACACCGGGGATCGTCATCATTCGGAAAACAGCCACGAGTTCTCGGATTCCAGGTCTAAACACATCTGAGTTGCCACACGTGTCCAGGCGCCCGTGTTTGTTTAGGCCAGACCTTCAACCCCTCATCATCTCTGCCGAAGCTCGCTCTCTACAATTTCACCTGACCCCTGCAATGTGCTCAAGATGTGACGGTTCTTCTGGAAGCCATTTTCTCTCCCGTTCCTGATGATTGTGATACGGAACGCTCTGAGGAGGACGGGAGCACGGCCTTCGCGTCAGACCTGATTAGCCGAGCTCCGTCCAGCAGGAAAAAGCCATCTGTGCCGAACCTGAGCTCTTCAAGACCCGAGCATGAGCCGCTGATGTGACAATTATCCGGGTCTCCTTAATCTCCAGGAAAGCTCTTCCTGAGTTCTAATGCGGCGGGACAAGAAAGAGTTTAACAAGTGTTTTCTGTTCAGCTTCTTTGTCAGAAAATGTCAGGGATATTCTTGAACGGCTCTATGCTAATCATAACTAGGGTTGGAAATCGAAAATCATATTAAAAAATACATGAGGATAGCAATCGGACACTTGTTATAAAATAAAAATTTCGATTCCTCTTAACGATTCCTTTGTGAGCATTTCAATATGACTTTGAACAATTGAAGCGCTAGACAACTCGTGTGCTGTTTTCTGTTCTGCACACTCATCATGCGTACAGAAAAAGTGATTTTAATGTGATTTTAAACATTCAATTGTTGTGTCTCGCGCTTTTAAAACATTCAAGCGTTATTTCTCGCGCTGTTTTCTGTGCTGCACATGTGACACATGTTTTACTGCTCTATTCCGCACAAGTATTTATTGTATAATAGAGTTTTAATTGCTCTACATGTTTCTTAGTCCATTTTATTCCTCTTAAAGGAATACTCCACCGTGTTTTCATATTAAACTATGTTTTTCCCTTAACTAAGACGAGTTGATACATACCTCTCTCGTCTCAGTGCGTGCACTTAATCGCTCAGGCGCGCGGTGACACTTTGAAAGCCCAGTTCATTCAATATGGGCCAAGCAGAGAAACAACCAAACACCTCCACGTTTTCCCTATTTAAATACAGTTACTCGCGTAGTGTAACTCGACCTAGGACGGTGACACAAAACAAAACGTTGCGCTTTTCTAAGCGTGTAAAATGGATAACTATATTGTATGGCGGAATACCATTGCAAGTGCTTGTAAGCACGTCGTCTTGGCGCAGTAATATCTTCACTAGAGGGAGCGGGGGCCGGTGAGAGGATTTTTCACGAGTGAAGATATTACTCCGCCAAGACGAAGTGCTTACAAGCACTTGCAATGGTATTCCGCCATACAATATAGTTATCCATTTTACACGCTTAGAAAAGCGCAACGTTTTGTTTTGTGTCACCGTCCTAGGTCGAGTTACACTACGCGAGTAACTGTATTTCAATAGGGAAAACGTGGAGGTGTTTGGTTGTTTCTCTGCTTGGCCCATATTGAATGAACTGGGCTTTCAAAGTGTCACCGCGCGCCTGAGCGATTAAGTGCACGCACTGAGACGAGAGAGGTATGTATCAACTCGTCTTAGTTAAGGGAAAAACATAGTTTAATATGAAAACACGGTGGAGTATTCCTTTAACATTTTAAGTGTGTATGTCTTTAAGAAATGTATGGTTGGCCTGTCATGTGAGGGATCACTTGACAGGAAGCAGGAACTACACTGGTATAAAGAGAGCAGCGTGGCAAACCAACAGGGTTCATCATGCTTGAAGTTTATATTAGTTCGGCTAGTTGTTTTTCTATGGTGTTTTTAAACCACAGGCAAACGCTCCTTGTGTAAGTGTTCTTTAGCCTGTTGATTTCTGTTCATGATATTCAGCTACAATTAAATGTTTTGCAATAAGATTAAATGTGAATGATATCTACGTTTTTTTTTACCGTATTAGAATCGAAATTAGGATTCGATAAGAATTGGAATCGATTAGCAGAATCGCTAAAATTCAAATGATACCCAACCTTAATCATAACTTTTTTAATTTGGAGATAAAAAGAATGCAGAAAGTCAAGACGACTGTGCTTGGGCTCGATTTTGATGATACAAACACACCACAGTTTGGACTTAAGGCTTTAATGTGAACACAATCCAGTGGTGGGTTGCAGTTGACCTCTGGGTCGGACTAGACAATCAAACCAAGTGTGAAACGTGACGAGGCAAGAAGTCACTTCTAATCGAAGGAAAGGCAGAGGTGCCAGTACCGGAGAGCTTCTGTATTAATGCAACATACAGACTACATTACAGCAATCACACACTGAAGGCAGGTTTCACTCTTCTCAGCATTTAGTGGGCTTGATATGTGGCTGCGAGTTTGTGAAGACTGGAAAACAATCAAAGACGTTATTTTCCTCATATTCTCCATTGTTGCGGCTCCTCTCTTCCCAGTCTGTCAGTAACGCTCTGTTTACTTCCTGTCTCTATGAAGCCCCTCCTTCTGAAAAGCACACTGTGCTCTGATTGGTCGGCTGGATCAGTGTGTTGTGATTGGTCGAGCGCTTCGAGTGTGTTTGGGAAAGTCCCACCCCTTACATAACCACCAGTTTTACACACTACTAATTAACTCAACCAGGCCCCGCCCCTTTATTCTGCGTTTGAATTATTATAATGAGGAATATTGTGACGTGTTCGTTCCCGGAAGAAACTCAAGACTACAATGGAGGCGTTTCAGGAGTTCAGAAACACTGACACTGATATAGAGAAGAACTGGAGCTTTTTCATGATCAAACAGCAACACTACACACCAATGAAAGCATATGTCCTCTTTGAAGTTCTGTATGAGGAAAGTAGAGCGTGATACACAGGCATGTGTGTGTTTACAGCAGGAGAAGTGTGTGATGAGGTGGTGTGTGAGCTATTTGAGTGTCTGAAGGCGGTCTGAACGCTTTCCTCAGGCAGTAAAGTGGACGCCTCGCCTCTCTCAGGACCCGGAGGAGCTGTCAATCAAAGGCATGAATCATTCAGAGAGCCTTTATCTGATGCTATCCAGAGAGATGGTGCCAAACAAGCCTTTCTCTACGTCTCTCGCTCACTTATGATATCTTTCACCTGCGCTCCTCCTCTTATCTTCACCCTTCCTCAGCTTCGCAACAATTTCTCATTCATCCCTTCATCACTGCAGGGTCTGAAGCCACAGCTGTCAACACTAACAGAGTGCAAAACCCCAGGGTGTAAAGATCAAGAGAAAGCATGTGTGTGTGTGTGTGTGTGTTCTGCTCCCATATCTCTGTGTGACAGTAATCTGGACTGAACCCTTGGAGGGAATCAACACTCTTTAAATTACTGGGTTAAAAACAACCCAATTTTGACTCAAACACCCCAACAAATGGGTTGTTACGTCTGTCCCAGGATCTGTGTAACACAAAAACTACCCAAACACTGGGTTGTTACGTCTGTCCCAGGATCTGTGTAACACAAAAACTACCCAAACACTGGGATGTTACGTCTGACCCAGGATCAGGGTAACACAAAAACTACATAAACACTGGGTTGTTACGTCTGACCCAGGATCTGTGTAACACAAGAAAACTACCCAAACACTGGGTTGTTACGTCTGACCCAGGATCTGGGTAACACAAAAACTACTCAAACACTGGGTTGTTACGTCTGACCCAGGATCTGGGTTACACAAAAACTACCCAAACACTGGGTTGTTACGTCTGACCCAGGATCTGGGTAACACAAAAACTACCCAAACACTGGGTTGTTACGTCTGACCCAGGATCTGGGTTACACAAAAACTACCCAAACACTGGGTTGTTACGTCTGACCCAGGATCTGGGTAACACAAAAACTACCCAAACACTGGGTTGTTACGTCTGACCCAGGATCTGGGTTACACAAAAACTACCCAAACACTGGGTTGTTACGTCTGACCCAGGATCTGGGTAACACAAAAACTACCCAAACACTGGGTTGTTACGTCTGACCCAGGATCTGGGTAACACAAAAACTACCCAAACACTGGGTTGTTACGTCTGACCCAGGATCTGTGTAACACAAGAAAACTACCCAAACACTGGGTTGTTACGTCTGACCCAGGATCTGGGTAACACAAAAACTACCCAAACACTGGGTTGTTACGTCTGACCCAGGATCTGTGTAACACAAGAAAACTACCCAAACACTGGGTTGTTAAGTCTGACCCAGGATCTGGGTAACACAAAAACTACCCAAACACTGGGTTGTTACGTGTGACCCAGGATCTGGGTAACACAAAAACTACCCAAACACTGGGTTGTTACGTCTGACCCAGGATCTGTGTAACACAAGAAAACTACCCAAACACTGGGTTGTTACGTCTGACCCAGGATCAGGGTAACACAAAAACTATACCCAAACACTGGGTTGTTACGTCTGACCCAGGATCTGGGTAACACAAAAACTACCCAAACACTGGGTTGTTACGTCTGAACCAGGATCTCTGTAACACAAAAACTACACAAACACTGGGTTGTTACGTCTGACCCAGGATCTGAGTAACACAAGAAAACTACCCAAACACTGGGTTGTTACGTCTGACCAAGGATCTGGGTAACACAAAAACTACACAAACACGGGGATGTTACGTCTGACCCAGGATCTGGGTAACACAAAAACTACACAAACACTGGGTTGTTACGTCTGACCCAGGATCTGGGTAACACAAAAACTACTCAAACACTGGGTTGTTACGTCTGACCCAGGATCTGTGTAACACAAAAACTACACAAACACTGGGTTGTTACGTCTGACCCAGGATCTGGGTTACACAAAAACTACCCAAACACTGGGATGCTATGTCTGACCCAGGATCTGGGTAACACAAAAACTACCCAAACACTGGGATGTTACGTCTGACCCAGGATCTGTGTAACACAAGAAAACTACCCAAACACTGGGTTGTTACGTCTGTCCCAGGATCTGGGTAACACAAAAACTACCCAAACACTGGGTTGTTACGTCTGACCCAGGATCTGTGTAACACAAGAAAACTACCCAAACACTGGGTTGTTACGTCTGTCCCAGGATCTGTGTAACACAAAAACTACACAAACAATGGGTTGTTACGTCTGACCCAGGATCTGTGTAACACAAGAAAACTACCCAAACACTGGGTTGTTACGTCTGTCCCAGGATCTGTGTAACACAAGAAAACTACCCAAACACTGGGTTGTTACGTCTGTCCCAGGATCTGTGTAACACAAAAACTACCCAAACACTGGGTTGTTACGTCTGACCCAGGATCTGGGTAACACAAAAACTACCCAAACACTGGGTTGTTATGTCTGACCCAGGATCTGGGTAACACAAAAACTACCCAAACACTGGGTTGTTACGTCTGACCCAGGATCTGGGTAACACAAAAACTACCCAAACACTGGGTTGTTACGTCTGACCCAGGATCTGGGTAACACAAAAACTACCCAAACACTGGGTTGTTACGTCTGACCCAGGATCTGGGTAACACAAAAACTACCCAAACACTGGGTTGTTACGTCTGACCCGGGATCTGGGTAACACAAAAACTACCCAAACACTGGGTTGTTACGTCTGACCCAGAATCTGTGTAACACAAGAAAACTACCCAAACACTGGGATGTTACGTCTGACCCAGGATCTGGGTAACACAAAAACTACCCAAACACTGGGTTGTTACGTCTGACCCAGGATCTGGGTAACACAAAAACTACCCAAACACTGGGTTGTTACGTCTGACCCGGGATCTGGGTAACACAAAAACTACCCAAACACTGGGTTGTTACGTCTGACCCAGAATCTGTGTAACACAAGAAAACTACCCAAACACTGGGTTGTTACGTCTGACCCAGAATCTGTGTAACACAAGAAAACTACCCAAACACTGGGTTGTTACGTCTGACCCAGGATCTGGGTAAATACTAATACTTAAAAAATAACCCTAAAGGCTCAACTCAGGATTTGGGTAGAAAAAGTAACCCAAGATATTTTAGAGTGGAGGTTTTAAGTGCTTCTCCTCTGGTTGCAGCTGATCAGATGATGTGCTGGTGATCGAAGGCAGTGTCGACTGTGGCTTATTATGTGGATAAGAACCTCCTACCAGTTGATGGAGTAGATTTGGAGTAGCAGTTAATGGTGTTTCTTCTCTCGCTGTGTTTTCTCCTGCATATGTTCTGAGAATATCACAGAAGAATGATTGTAAAGACCTGTTAAAGTGATCTGTGCAAGAACAGGTGGTTTCAAAAGTGCACCAATAACTTTATCCATGGAGCTTTGTGTCTTTTGAATCACAGCTAATGATTTTTCCAAAAGAACAATATTCCTCAAATAGTTAAACCACTTCTTTATTGATTTTTAATATGCTTTAAGACAAAACATATGTAAATTCACAAGGGTGTCAGACTACAGGGGGACTTTAAAAATAAACCTATTTTTCTTTATCCTAAGGTGACTTTGAAAGATGATGGTGAGTGAATGATGATGGAATGTTAATGGTGAACTGTTCCTTCCAGACACAAACTACAGAAATGATGGATGACTTTAGTGAACTGTGAGTCGCTTTGGATAAAAGCATCGGTTACACTTTATTTCAATAGTCCACTTTAGACATTCTACTAACTATAAGTAACTTTTCAACTACATGTGAACTAACTGTCATTAGAGTATTAGTAGACTGAAGACTGTTAGGTTAGGGTTAGGTGAAAGGGTTCGGGTTAGGAGAATAAGTTGACCTGTAGTTGCCAAGTTCCTTATAGTCAGTAGAATGTTTAGGAACATCAACATAAAGTGTATTCAGATATTAAGCAGACAGTCGACTATGACTGATAGTTGACATGTAGTTGAAAAGTTACTTATAGTTAGTAGAATGTCTAATATTCAGGTAATGATTTCTGGCTGGTTTCTTTACAAAGTCTAAAACCAGAAAGTCTCTGCGGCAGTTAAACTACAGATACTGTCAAAAAGTCTAAGTGCCTACCCAAAAAACTACTTGAGGGACAGTAAAAAATTATCCACAATTAATTGCACTTGAGTACAATTTCTCAGTGTTTTTGACCTCCCTGTCTCTAACGCTGTTTCAAACTCAATCAAACCTGGTCGCGTCCCATCATACCCGACTGTGGTCAGAAACAACTTACTATACTGACTGTGGTCAGAACTGTTATTACAGCTTACTATACAGTATACAGGTGCATACTATCATTCTTAACCATTAGGAGTGATGTTCATATTCTGGGCTCAGCAGTTCACCTGTATATTATAGGCCTATACTGGCCAACAGTTGAGCCCAGAATATAAATGCTACACACTCAATGGTTAAGTGTGGAAGGTTGTTTCCGCCAGGATAAAAAAAAAATTTGTGTTATCTCACAGTTCAGACTTTTTTTCTCACATCTGCAAGTTTACATCTCGCAATTCTGATTTTTTATCTCAGAATTGCATGATATAAAGTTGCAAATACGAGTTATAAAGTCAGAATTGCGTGATATAAACTCTTGCAATTCTGAATTTATAACATGCAATTGGGAGAAATACGTCAGAATTGTGAGACGCATGCAACTCCGAGTCTTTTTTCCTTAGAATTGGACTTTATAACTCACAATTGCAACTTTATATCATGCAATTCTGAGAAATAAAATCAGAATCGCAATTGTGAGTAAAAATCGCTAAAAAAATTGCAATTATCTTTTAAAATGTTTTCTGTTGCGGAAACAAGCTTCCATAGTTAAGTGTTTTCTTTATAATGGTTTTCTACGGTAAAACGCTCAACAAGAAACTGCGCATTGTTTATATTCTGGGATCTTCTGCTTTGCAACTACTTTTCAACTTATTCTAACTCTACCAGTCTACTAATACTCTACTAACACTCTAATGAGAGGTAGTAAACATGTATGTGCAACATTACTCATAGTCAACAGAATGTGTTAAAGAGACAATCAAAATAAAGTGAAACCTAAATGACTGATGGGCAGCGGAGGAAAGACTTGTTTTACCCTTCATATAAGGGTGTGACGTCATGAGAAACTTCACCTCTAGAACTTTCCATCTTCATTGATCTTTCCAATCCAAAGTCAACAACACTCAGTTCATGGCCATCAGGAGGACGTGAACTTCAGGCAGTAATACATGAACGAACAGCCTCTTCAGGCAGGTGAAGTGTTTGTGAAAGCACTGCAAATCTCTGTTAATCCCTGATTGTGGGCGAATGGCTCCTCAGTCCATTACTCTGGTGTTAGTGGCTATAAGGTTGCCGTGTTGTTTGTGGCAGTGTTAATGTAATGCAATCCACTGGTCTCCGGCTCGGCCCGAATATAGCAGACAGCGAGTCTGACCGGAGCGTGGCATCGATTCTAATGGGCTTTTTAGGGCTGTAATGATGGGAATCTGTTCACGCCTCGACTGTCATGCCTAATTATGAGAAGCCAAACAACGACTCCATTCACACTGGATCAGGTTACACCGGGTTATCGCCATTAAGAAGCCGGTCCAGCTGTGTGAAATGTATATTCCAGCATGAATGTTCTGCTAGACACATTTGCAAACTCTTATCGACACTAAAAACATTGATTGCCGTAAATAAATGGTCACTGTTATACACTAGGGGGCGCTGTTATGATCAACTGCAATAGTAACGCAATCACCGGATCCAAAAGCAACAATTGCAAAGCAAACTTAGTTTTCTTATAAGTGATCAAGGGCTAAGGATGTTCCATTTAAACCCATTGCAAGGTTCTGTCCGTATACTGGGCACTCGAGCAATGGCGTACACACAGTCAAACCAACATTTACTCAGACTCCTTCAACATTTCTCACATTATCACAGTTTATTCGCTATAGTTTAGAAAATGCTAATAAAATATGAGCAGAACTCAGTTGATATTTGACTGGTTTTGTCCGTCCTTCTGTTAGACTGTCTCACACATGAATTATGTTGAATATCTGTCAGCTGTTAAATTTAACTACACAATTAGATAATACCAGTTTAGCTCAACCAATCACCAAGCAATGCTTCATTGTGTTCAGTCTGTGTGTAAAAAGAGCATTAGCAATTAAAGAAAACACACTTCAGCAAAACATGATCAGCTCAAAGTGTCCCAATCAGTTTTGGTCCCAATTTTAATAGGTTTCACTGGTAGTCCCTGTATGAAGAATATCTGGGTGTAATATGTCACAGTTTACTTTATTTTATTTTGCTCTCCTCATTTACATAAATGAACTATAGTGTCCTGCACCCATATCAAAAATTATATCTGGTGTCTGAATAGTTTTTGGTTTGAGTGTGTGAGTGATTGAGACGTAGGGAAGATAACATGAGTTACACACAGCCAGAAGGAACAGATGGAACATTTTACTGTACAAGTGATCATTAAACAGCATATAAATCAGAACTGTCTAATGTTACTGAATGAAGCGTCGACCCATGAAGGAGAAACGACTGTGAGGATTTGAGAGTGTTGATGGACTCGATCTACTCAATCTGTGTTTTGATCGTCACTCTGAATCCCATCCGGACTAAGTCTTTGACAAAAACGCGATTTTCCCATCTTTCAAACTTTGACATTCAAGTTTTGATTAAAAAAGAATGAATGATCCTAAAAAAATGTTTTTGTTGTTGTTGTTTGTGGTGTTAACTTACAGCTTTTAATGTAGTTTATGTGTCTATGTGGTGTTTTTAATCTGCTTTAAGACAAAGCATGTGTAAGTTCATAAGTCGACAGCATTGCTGAGTATTTCCTCCTTAAAACTGCAGTGAACCAAAGACAGTCTCAAAAACACGCTTTGAAATCGCTGGTGTTTCTGACGTCACAAACTACCTTGTAACCAATCAGATCAACGTGTGATCGTCAACCAGTGGATCTCTGAGCTGAGTGAGTGAGTGGAGGCGGGGCTCATTTGCATATTCATAGAACCATGCATACTAAATGAGGCAAGGGTGTCGAGTTACAGTCAAGATATTTTAAAGCATTTTTTAAGGAAAAAAAACGTTTAAATATGTCATTTTGGTGATCAAAGATGAGTTTTAAGGGATGAAATTATTGACAACAGGGGACTTTAAAAGCAGAGGCTCTGTTCTTTCTTTTGCTATATTGACTGTTTACATTTTCATACAACAACATATTATCTGCGACAAAAAATCTGCTGTTGGTCGGCGACTTAAAAATGAAACACTGGCGGTGAAACAGTTCATGTGAGGAAACATAATTACTCACTCCTTATCTTTCATAGCTGATATTTGTAATCAAAAACGCATCTTGAGTGCTGTGCTTTTGAAGGCAATTCCTGCTTTCACACGAGTGATGAGAAACAATGAAGTGGTTACAGAGAACCAGATTGTTTTCTTGGTGTTCTGTCATCACGAGAGCGTCTTTAAAGCCTGTCAAAGCCTGACTCAATATCAGATAAATGTCTCCCAGTCAGAGATGTTTATGTACACATGCTTTTAGCAGGGCACTTACATTTAGAGGTTAGATCTATAAAGAGATAATTGCTGTGTGAGTGAAGTCAACGGTCCCCACGCCTAGATACCTTTGTCAAGTTTCACCATGAGTGTGTGTGTGTGTGTGTGTGTGTGTGTTTGTGAGGTGCATTTCCTTATGGGAAAGTTGCTTCTAACAAAGTATAGTGTCAATATTTATGTTGCTGCTCAAGGCTGATATTGCACACATTAATCGTGTGGTCATGTATTAGAGAACTGAGGGAGTGACGGATCGTGGATGAATGAAAGTATGAAGTGCAATCATATTTCTCATCAATATTTAATAAACATATCCTGAAGAGATGGCAAGTCAGCAGATTTCATCGGTCAGCCATTCTTATAAACATATGAAATGAGTCACATTGGTGGATTTAATGGTAACGTCCACCATCTGATATTTTAACAGCCATGAAGCAATCGAAGTAGGAAGACATGAAGCAATATTAGAGTAGGGAGGATCGGTATATACACTCAGACCAAAAATTATTCAGACACCAGATATAATATTTTATATTGTTTCACTAGTGTGTGCAGGACACTATAGTTCATTTATGTAAGTGAGGAGAGCAAAATAAAGTAACCTGACATATAATACCCAGATATTCTTCATACAGTGACTACCAGTAAAATATATTAAAATATGGGAGCAGAAATGATTGGGACACTTTGAGCTGATCATGTTTTGCTGAAGTGTGTTTTCTTTAATTGCTAATGCTCTTTTTACACACAGACTGAACACAATGAAGCATTGCTTGGTGATTGGTTGAGCTAAACTGGTATTATCTAATTGTGTAGTTAAATTTAACAGCTGACAGATATTCAACATAATTCATGTGTGAGACAGTCTAACAGAAGGACGGACAAAACCAGTCAAATATCAACTGAGTTCTGCTCATATTTTATCACCATTTTCTAAACTATAGCGAATAAACTGATAATGTGAGAAATGTTGAAGGTGTCTGCATAAATGTTGGTTTGACTGTAGATGGGGCGGGGCTTTGTGTCGAGGGGTGGGGCTTTAACATGAGGGGCGGGGTTGTTTTCCAGAGGGGTGGAGCTTATTCCAATAGGGTAGAGGGGTTTGACCGCTTCTTCAACCCAAGTTTGTGTTGGGACTTTGTGTTGGAGAGGAATGTCTATAATGTCTCTGTCTGACAGATATGAATGCATCAGCCCCACGGCTACCATTAAACTTTTCGTTAAACCAAAAGGAGAACACAGCAATTAAAACAGGGATTTGACTTAGACAAATGCTTATCTGAGAAGGCTGTGTGTGGGAAAACATCAGGGTTATGCAGGGACATGATCACCACTGGAAACCCTAGTTCACTGCACACCGAACAATAAACTAACCGTAGCAAAAATCATATGTAACATATATTGCCTTGCTTTAAATCCAGCCTCCATGCTTTCTTTGTTTTCGAAGGCTCATTCACTTTTCAAAGCAAAGATTTCTAGGATTTAGTTTTTGAAGGTGAACATCAAAACCATAATCCTGTAACTGTAGCCATATCACTTACTCATGTTGTAATGCATGCTGGGAACTCACAAACCCTTATAGAGTCGTTTTTAATTTAGCTTTAAAAAGCAATTCTATTGAGATTATTCCAACAAGGGTGATATATTCACATTTGCGAGTGCCAGTCAGAAGTCTAGCAGCTGCGTTTTGGACCGTTTGGAAATGATTCCTATATTGGCTAATATCTATATGAATTGAGTTGCAGTAGTCTAGTTGAGATGAGTTTAATTCTCTCGAACTCAGCAAAAGTAAAACAAACTCTTAACCTTAGAAAGGAGTCTTAACTGAAAGAAACTGGATTTAACTACTGCATTTATCAAATCTCAAAGCAGAATCAAAAACAACTCCCAAATCTTTAACAGAGGGTTTAACATATGAGGCCAAGCTACCCAACACTTGATTTGTGTCCGAACACAATTGCCTCAGTCTTACTCTGATGGACATCCATGCTTTAATATCTGACAAACAAGAAGTTAAAGTGCTCAAACCATGGAAGGCATTTTGCCTAAAGTCCCCCTGTGGTGAAAATTCAGCTTTTAATGTTGTTTATGTGTCTATGTGGTGTTTTTAATCTGCTTTAAGACAAAGCATGTGTAAGTTCATAAGTCGACAGCATTGCTGAGTATTTTCTCCTTAAAACTGCAGTGAACCAAAGACAGTCTCAAAAACACACTTTGAAATCGCTGGTGTTTCTGACGTCACAAACTACCTTGTAACCAATCAGATCAACGTGTGATCGTCAGTGGATCTCTGAGCTGAGTGAGTGAGTGAGTGGAGGCGGGGCTCATTTGCATATTCATAGAACCACGCATACTAAATGAGGCAAGGGTGTCGAGTTACATTCAAGATATTTTAAGGCATGAAGAATTTTTTTCAAGGAAAAAACATTTAAATATGTAATTCTGGTGATCAGAGATGAGGTTTAAGCGATCAAATGATTGACTACAGGGGGACTTTAAAAGGCACATAGTGACGTCAGCATAGCAATGAAGCGATTCTCTCTGTTTATTAAAAATCAAACCCGGAAGGTGCATACATAGAGAAAACTAAATGGGGTCCAAGGATAGATCCCAGGGGAACCAAGACTGATTTGGAGGACATTCACACAGACTGAGAAAGTTCAGACCAATCTAGGGCACAACCTTTAACATCACAGTGTTCAAGCCGGTAAATAAGTGACAAATGCCACACGTAAATATAAAAGCAAAAGTACTTGAGTTCCCTGAATCAACAGATAATAATATATAATTTAACACTCCTAAAAGAGCAGACTCGGTAACGTTGTGTTTCCTAAACCCCGACTGGAACTTACATACAAAATACACGAGGGGAATTTGAACAAACTTTTCCTTCAAATAAAAATGCAAAACCTTCTTATTTGCTTCAGGATTCTGTGCATTCATCTACCCAGCTAACAGAACATATCTGGTCAAGGTTCTCTCAAAGTTATTAACAAACATTCTTCCAGTAACGTTAATAGAACGTTCGTTCAAAGTTATCTGGTCTTTAGTAATATTCTCAAAACGTTAGCAAATGGAGTGTTTTGTTTTCTGAAATGTTTTAGTTTTAAATGCCGCCACTTGTTTCAGGAGAACATTTAAAAGTAACATTTCCATAACGTTCGCAAAATGGAATGTTTCCTAATAACCAAGAAAAAACATTTATAGAACCTTTAAGAAACTAGACGTTGTGAACATTCAGAAACATTTTGGGTCGTCTGTTTCGGTATTCCTTCTGTGTTAATGTTCACTGAAGTATCCTGCATCACAGTCAACTTCATGAGCACTACATTTGTTCATCAGAAGCTATGATATGTTTCATTGATGTTAATAATTCATGTCTCTGGACTGCTAATATTTCCAGCCACGGCACTCCACATGCCCTGCGCGTTACAGAAGAGAACGTAATCTCAGAGCAGGACGGGAACAGTAATTTGTTGTCCCGCCATGTCCAATGAAAGACAAAAAGTGATTTGAACCATGATAGAGTTTCAGTAAGCCAATGCCCTCTGGGTTTCCAAACAGCAGGCTTTCAATGCTCTCTTTGAAACCAGAAAACATTTAACAAAGAAGCTTTACGAACGGCTCGCTCTCATGAGAACTTCTTATAAGAAACACATTTCATTGCACAAACAAAACGCACTGCAACGGAAACACAATCACAACCCTGTTCTGAAGGCCTGCAGAAATTAGTGCAACCTTTTCACACTGTAAATGAGCAGTGCAATGAAAACTGCATTGCAGATAAAATGCGTTTTAACTGTAACATTGAGTAGTTTGCTGCAGTACAACTATAGTATAGTATAGTAGTGTATAGTAGTTTGCTAAAAATAGTTTAGGATTTTAGGATTTTAAGTTAAACTCATTACAGTGCAACATCTGCACAGGTGTATTAGAAACGAGTTGTTCCACTGCACTGCTTTATCATTGTTTTTCTGCCGTTCTGAAAACCATGCGCTGAAGTTAAAAGGTCAACTTTGACAAAAATGTGTCTGGAGACCTTGCATTTTTTCACCCGTTTGCTGCCGTCACGTGAACTCTGTCCGTGTTCATAGAGTTGTAACATGCATGCTCTGTGTTTCCCCCTTCATTGTGTTTTTGGTTCAGTCCCTGTGACCCAGTTTCCCCAGTCAGTGTGATTAGTCATTTCATTCACCTGTGTCCAGTTAATTACCTGATTAAGTTCCTTTGTTTGCCCTTGCATGTATACCCTGTGTTCTCCCTCATTTTTCGTCCGTTCTTGTCTATGTTATAGCGTGTGTTTGATGTTTCCTGAGTTTTTGTTATTAAAAGACCCTGTTTCCTGTTCCTCCTCGTCTTCGTGCGCTTGCTACCGCGCTACGTGACAGAAGAAGGGACCTTACCGAAATGGACTTGCCGGCTGTCCTGCTGTTCTCCCTTGACCAGGAGTAGCGATCCCTCGAGACCCACGCCACGGTTCTAGATCTGGCGTTCCTCACCAACTTCCCTGATGTCTTTTTCCATGCAAGCCCTAATGATGCAAACTTCATCAAATATGAGACAAATTCAGCTGTAAAGCAGCTCTACAAACCCAATAGTGCCATTATTCAGATCAATTCAGTTTAGTGTTGATTCAGTTCAGTTCAATAACTATGTAAAGTGCATCTATTATAACACAAGTTTCATTGAGCTATCAAAAGATATGTTCTGAGAACGTTTTGCTCTTTAAGTTATGAAACGGGAGGTGAAAGCCTGTGAGTGATAACGCAAGTATAGATGATATTATTCATCCGCGGGCTCTTCTAGAGTTCCCTGCTCTTCATCTGTGGTCATGCCCTCGATGCTTCCCTCACATGATTCCAGAACTCAATGGTGATCTTTGTGATGATGGACTAGCAGAGGATTGTTGAGTAAACATTACAAATTCATCCGAGGTTTGGGTCTTTCAGCATTCAGTGTATGAGCACAGCTCAAATCCTTACATGAATCCGAACATTAACTGACAAATGCTGCAAAGGTGAAAGAAAATGTTCGAATCTGTTATATTAAGGGGAATGTGGGATTGTCAGACTCGATGAGGAGTAAGATATTGTAGACATCTACATCATCAGCAGCGTCAGAGTATCGACCCTAAATTATCCATGAGAAGGCGTGGCATAATCATTCATACCTGTGCATTTTTCATCTGTCTCATTGAAATAACATAAAATATAAACATGAATTGAAAACCTAAACGAAATATTGCCTTGGAAATAAACTGTAACAAGATTAAGTTGAAGCACAACATTTTTTAACTGGATAATTAATTATTAAATTGTATTAAAAAAATCATAAAATGACAAAAAACAAACAAACACATGAATTAAACTAAAATGAACATAAACTAAAAATACACAAATAAAGGGGGCAACACTTTATTTTGATGCACTCCAACAGACATTCTACTAACTAACTTTGCGACTACGTCAACAATTTTTAGATGTTACTTGTTTCGGAACGTTCAGAGAACATTCAAAAGTAACGTTCAATGTTTCCATGTTCCCTTAATGTTCGCATAATCAAGAAACAATATATATAACAACGCCCAAAGAACGTTCTGAACGTTCTGAACAAAAACACATCTTTTTGATTATAGTTATTGTAGTTTGTGTGAACAGGCCTTTGTGCTGCTACTTTACTGAGTTATCAAACGTACCGTTTTCCCTGAACCCCAAATCCCACTGAACTACAGACCTGAAGATCACTGGCGTTCTGTCAGAAACACGGGAGCATTTCATTTCATCTGATACTCTAGGACCTGGGAAATCAAAGTTTTGGTTGATAGACTGTTACTGAAATAAATCAAGACTTCATTGACCGCACTGCCAGTGTGAGCAGTTAGTCACGTCTTAATAATTTTGCTTCCGTCACTCAAGCATCACAAAGTCTGTTTTCCTCAACCACATTCTGTGATTTAATTCTTGTAGCACTTGTAAAAAACGCAACAAATAAAAAACGCAAGGTTTTTTTATTGCACTTCAAGGACTTGGGATGTTCAATTTCTTAAAAAGACAAGGTGCTGAAATACTCTCATTAATGAGAAATAAAATTAGACCAATAGCAAGTAGTCACTGATGCGAAATACAAGTGTTTCAAAGCAGCTTTACAGGGATAAAAATTAAAATAATGATCGCTGATGCAAACAGAATACAGTTCTGCTGTAAAGCAACTCTATAAAGACAATAGTGTCACTGTTCATCTGAGGTCAGTTCAGTGTTGATTCGTTCAATAACTGATCATAAAGATCATCAAAATGGAATTCATTTCACTCACATCTACATTCTCTGTTAATTTTGCAAACACTTCATCCTCTGTGATTCCCTTTTAAATATGGTGTCCCTCAAGGCTCTATTTTGGGTCCAATTTCATTGTATGTGTTTGTGCCCACTGGGATCCATCTGCCGTCTCTATGACAATTATCATATGATACACAGATATATTTATCGCTTAAAGTTTGGAACAAGAAGTCTTTGTCAAAGTTTGGCTAATATTTTCCCCCAGTTTAATGAAAGAAAGATTATAATATTTGGTGCACTAAAATTCAAAGAGAAAGCCTGTACTCTTTCTCCTTTAGCAGCAACTGTGCAATAACCCAGCATTATTTGACCAAAGTTTAAATGAGATATACTTTAGTCGGTCGAGTGTGTGAGTCTCCAGTGAAAACAATGGCCCTACATATTTGAGGCAAAACTGCTAAATAATCCTTTGTCAATGGGACATAAAATTGTTTGAAATATTGAAGGTGCACGGTAAGGAATATTTATGTCAGGTACATTTTCTCAATTCACTCGCCATTAGCAGATTAGTAAAGGTTTATTTTGGCAGTCTGGTGGTAAGACTCCGACAAGATTGTATTGCACTGTAAACAACAGAAACAGATTGATCAATGTTTCCATTCGTCTCCAGCCAGAACACAGACCATGTCGGAGACGGATTAAAAATGCAATTTAGAGGATTGTAACAGCGTTGTGAGATTACGCTCAAATCCATTGTGCGTATTATAATCCCACATATATGAGTAGGTAATGAAGGTGGCGGAGGCCAAAGTGACCCACGAACATTAGAAGACACACAGATATTCTTCAGATGCAATAATAAACATGGGCATATTGCGTAAACACAGCAAAATAGATCCATCCTAGTCTACAGCTGGAAATAAAAATAAATCATTAGTGAACATTAGTTAACTACCTTAGTTAACATGACTAAGAATGAACAATACTTTTTCTCAGCATTTATTAATCTTAGTTAATATTAATTTCCACATTTACTAATGCATTATTAAATCAAAGGTTGTATTTGTTAGCATTAGTTAATGCACTGGTAACTAACATGAACAAACAATGAACTAATATTTACAAAGATTAATAAATACTGTAACAAATGTATTGATCATTGTTTGTTCATGTTAGTTAATACATTAACTAATGAACCTTATTGTAAAGTTACCAAAATAAACAACAATCATACAACATATTGACTGAATATTTGATGGTGTAAACAGACTGGTTTATAAGTTTAAGTTCTCTCGCCTGTATTTCACTCTCAGACTTTAACTGAGCTGCAGAAAGAAGCAATGAGATGCAATCAGCAAGTGCGCGCACACACACACACACACACACACACACACACAGCTTAATCCAATCAAGTGCGATGGCTAGCTCGATTAATAAAGCCAGCTATTGACTTCTAATTGGCGCCGCTTGGCTCTGCTAATTTCCTGGGACGAAATTACACTAATGCAGTCGGTTTGATGGAGTACTTATAGTCAGCTCCCACGAGAGACGCCATCTGAGCCAACGAGAGAGAGAGAGAGAGAGAGAGAGAGAGAGAGAGAGAGAGAGAGAGAGAGAGAGAGGATGTTCAACCCTGATAAAGATCTCAGCCTTGTTGTTTCATCACAGCCCATTCTCTAATCATCTCCCGGTTGACTTGAGGAAATGTCATCTCGAGGTATTGCTTACAGCGCAGGGTCTCGGACACGGTAACACTAGCCACTGTCTGAGCGCTAATGAATTCCCCCAAACCGTTCACCTCTGCGGTCTCGGCCCGAACGCGCCGACAATTGTGTTATGACCTCAAAACACTTTCTACCATAGAGCATGATTTGTAAACGAATATGTTTTGGAGTTAGCATCACCTTACCAGCTCCATATGCTTTACTGCGGTCCTACTTTATACACTCTAAAACAATGCTGGGTTGTCTTAACCCAACTTCGGGTCAAATATGGACAAACCCAGCTGTTGGGTTAAATTTTTTAATTGCATTTTTAACCCAACGTTTGGGTTTGTCCATATTTGAACTAAAACTGGGTTAAGACAACCCAGCATTTTTTAGAGTGTATTAAGTGGCTTTAACTACTTACATTGAAATTAATAATTTGATACAATTGACTTACATGCATGTTTTTACATTGTACTTATATTTTGAAAATACCTGCATGTAATTATAGCTGTAATTAATGTATGTAATTACATTTATAATGACACTGTTGACTCTTCCCTTAAACCTCACCTGTCCCTAACCTGACCCGTATCTCACCTGTCCCTAACCTGACCCGTATCACACCTGTCCCTAACCTGACCCGTATCTCACCTGTCCCTAACCTGACCCGTATCTCACCTGTCCCTAACCTGACCCGTATCTCACCTGTCCCTAACCTGACCCGTATCTCACCTGTCCCTAACCTGACCCGTATCTCACCTGTCCAGTATCACACCTGTCCCTAACCTGACCCGTATCTCACCTGTCCCTAACCTGACCCGTATCTCACCTGTCCCTAACCTGACCCATATCACACCTGTCCCTAACCTGACCCGTATCACACCTGTCCCTAACCTTACCCGTATCACACCTGTCCCTAACCTTACCCGTATCTCACCTGTCCCTAACCTGACCCGTATCTCACCTGTCCCTAACCTGACCCATATCTCACCTGTCCCTAACCTGACCCGTATCTCACCTGACCCGTATCACACCTGTCCCTAACCTTACCCATATCTCACCTGTCCCTAACCTGACCCGTATCTCACCTGACCCGTATCACACCTGTCCCTAACCTTATCCGTATTACACCTGTCCTTAACCTTACCCGTATCACACCTGTCCCTAACCTGACCCGAATCTCACCTCTCCCTAACCTGACCCGTATCACACCTGTCCCCAACCTTACCCGTATCACACCTGTCCCTAACCTTACCCGTATCACACCTGTCCCTAACCTGACCCGTATCACACCTGTCCCTAACCTTACCCGTATCTCACCTGTCCCTAACCTGACCCGTATCTCACCTGACCCGTATCACACCTGTCCCTAACCTTATCCGTATTACACCTGTCCCTAACCTTACCCGTATCACACCTGTCCCTAACCTGACCCGAATCTCACCTCTCCCTAACCTGACCCGTATCACACCTGTCCCCAACCTTACCCGTATCACACCTGTCCCTAACCTTACCCGTATCACACCTGTCCCTAACCTGACCCGTATCACACCTGTCCCTAACCTTACCCGTATCACACCTGTCCCTAACCTTACCCGTATCACACCTGTCCCTAACCTTACCCGTATCACACCTGTCCCTAACCTGACCCGTATCACACCTGTCCCTAACCTTACCCGTATCACACCTGTCCCTAACCTTACCCGTATCTCACCTGTCCCTAACCTTACCCGTATCTCACCTGTCCCTAACCTTACCCGTATCACACCTGTCCCTAACCTGACCCGTATCACACCTGTCCCTAACCTTACCCGTATCACACCTGTCCCTAACCTTACCCGTATCTCACCTGTCCCTAACCTTACCCGTATCTCACCTGTCCCTAACCTTACCCGTATCTCACCTGTCCCTAACCTGACCCGTATCTCACCTGTCCCTAACCTTACCTGTATCACACCTGTCCCTAACCTGACCCGTATTTCACCTGTCCCTAACCTGACCCGTATCACACCTGTCCCCAACCTTACCCGTATCACACCTGTCCCTAACCTGACCCGTATCTCACCTGTCCCTAACCTGACCCGTATCACACCTGTCCCCAACCTTACCCGTATCTCACCTGTCCCTAACCTGACCCGTATCACACCTGTCCCCAACCTTACCCGTATCACACCTGTCCCTAACCTTACCCGTATCACACCTGTCCCCAACCTTACCCGTATCACACCTGTCCCTAACCTGACCCGTATCACACCTGTCCCTAACCTTACCCGTATCACACCTGTCCCTAACCTGACCCGTATCACACCTGTCCCTAACCTTACCCGTATCACACCTGTCCCCAACCTTACCCGTATCACACCTGTCCCTAACCTTACCCGTATCACACCTGTCCCCAACCTTACCCGTATCACACCTGTCCCTAACCTGACCCGTATCACACCTGTCCCTAACCTTACCCGTATCACACCTGTCCCTAACCTGACCCGTATCACACCTGTCCCTAACCTGACCCGTATCACACCTGTCCCTAACCTGACCCGTATCACACCTGTCCCTAACCTTACCCGTATCACACCTGTCCCTAACCTTACCCGTATCACACCTGTCCCTAACCTTACCCGTATCACACCTGTCCCTAACCTTACCCGTATCACACCTGTCCCTAACCTTACCCGTATCACACCTGTCCCTAACCTTACCCGTATCACACCTGTCCCTAACCTTACCCGTATCACACCTGTCCCCAACCTTACCCGTATCACACCTGTCCCCAACCTGACCCGTATCACACCTGTCCCCAACCTTACCCGTATCACACCGCAACAGCAGCAAAAGGCTTTTACAATACAACATCAACACAATAAGTACATTGTACTTAAAGCTACTTAATATAAAGTGGGACCTTTACTGACTTATTGCGCTTGCTCAGTAGTTTAGCTGCTACAGAATTGTACAGCCCAGTGGCAAAATACGTTGCGTCACGTTTCGACAGTTTGAAAGTGAAATGGCAACGTTTTATTACGTTTGTACGTATCACTGCAGTTCTGAATTGAAATGTCCAGTAAGTGGCGCTAGATTAATGCTCCATCACATTTTAAAATAACTACACCTACACTACACCCTAAACCTAGCCGATAGTGTTAACAAAAGCAAATGCGACATAAAAACGTAATCGTAACCATGGTATTTAAGCTTGTTTTTTGACTTCCAGCTCGTATATTGCGACTGGTCTTTCATTGGAAAAACATTCCTCTGGCAACATTTTTGCAAAATGCTAAATGCGTACCAATACGTACATAGCACTGCAGTTTCTAAAAGAAAAGAACACTAGAGGCAGTAAAACAGCAAGCACTTTAAATCGTTTTCACACACAATTATGATGTTTTCACGCGGCTCTTTCCTTGCCCAAGAATAGACTAGTCGTTTAATTTCATTTCTTTGTTATCTAATTGATGACTAGTCTATTCTTGGGCTGGTTTAGACGCCTATTACATTTTCACTGACAGCCCAAACTTTGCCTTGTTTCAGACGTCAGGCTGTGTTTGGGCGGCTACTAGACGTCTTTTAAACGCAAAATTGCTCGCTGGGCAGCATCTCGGACCATATTCTGCATGACTGGGTTTTCATTCACTACATCTGCTGAA
>NC_137126.1:615000-682500 GCF_949319135.1 Squalius cephalus | reverse complement strand
AAATATCACAAGACCCTGTGCTGAATAAGGCTTAATACAACTTTATGAACAGTTACACTGACCAATTTTCACCTGCTCCACATTCTTCAGAGTTGGAACAAACTGTCTATAAGAAATAAAGGTAGTCATTTTCAACAATTTCTGAAGAAGGTTCCAGGCAGAAGGTGCTGCAAACATAAAGGCTTTTTTTTTTTTTTTTTTGCCTAATTATGTTTTGACACGGGGGACCAACAAATGTAGTACATAATTTGAACGTAATCCATAATGGCTGTGATTTCTTGTTAAAAGGACACTCAATTAAGTAGGAGCTAGTCCAAGAGGTGCCTTGTAAATGAAACATAGCCAATGAGTGTACCTTCTTGCATAAAGAGAGGGCCATTTAGCTTTATAATACCACAACCAGTGAAAAAACGTAATGCACAATGATACACAACATCCAGTTTCTTCAAACATTGGGCAGAAACATTCATATATATCAGATCACCATAATCTAATATGGGAAGAAAAGTGGCCATCACCAGGGGTCTCATTTATAAAACTGTGCGTAGGAACCTTACTAAAAGTGTACGTGCGCCTGAAAGCCAAAAATGACGTACGCAAAAAAATATTCAGACTTATAAAACCGTGCGTACGCCAGAACCTGCGCAGAATTCACTTTATAAGTCCCAGTCAGCGGAAGATTGTGCGCACATGCGTCTCCACCCTGAAATAGCCATATATGGAGCTTACAAGTTTTACTATGCATATCCTCATCTGCATATCATTTGCATATGAGTATTCATCCACGTGATAACGTTTAACGGTACAAGACACATTACATTAATAAAAATCATGTACTTGCTTATCCTTGTCTTGATTTTGAATACATAAATCAAATAGTGTAAAATACATTTCATCTTTTCCACTGGCCGAATAGTATTTTTAATTGATTTCTATTTTTAATGGAAACAGATAGGCCTTGGGCATTATTTGCACGAAACTATTTTCTCAGACAATCTTGTATTATCATGATTAGCAATTATCGCTGTGGTTAAAACATTAAAACACAGCACGCTACAGGAAAAGTGTTCAAAAACATCGCATCCACAACAAATATTTCTATTGATTGAATTTGAATATAAAAAATGTTGTAACTTCTCAGTAATGATTTCATGTTTTAGTGTTCTCCATTAATTTGAATGGCATATTTACTCTAAATGTTTATATCAGAAGTAAAACATAGTTTAAATCATTATTTTATTTATTTAAACTATTTGCGTCAGTTTCACTAAACGGCCCAACGCGCTCGCTGGCTCGGACATTTAAGAAGGGATGGATATTTGCTTCAAGTGATAGGCTTGGTGAGTGAAATTATATTTGTATTATCTTGTATTTCTTTAGATTTTCTGTCTAAAAGTGAACAAAAAGACGCTTAACTCCAGCTCACCATCGGTGTCGCCAAACTGCTCCATCTCCAAAACGTTCGTACGCATGGGTCAGAGTTTGCGTGCAGGTGCGCAAATTTTCCCGTCAAGTTTGTTTTTATAAATCACAACTTACGCGTCGGAAGCGGCGTACGCACATTTTCAGCCCCGTTTTGTGCGTATGCCACGTTTATAAATGAGGCCCCAGGTCTTCTCTAGCACGAATGGATAAGCATGATTTTGATCTGTAAACATAGCCAAGCTTTATCTTAAGCTTAGAAACCAGATAGCTAACATGGGTTCTGAAACATAGTTTAGAATCAATGATTATACCCAAATATTTATAACTGTTAACTAACTCAATTTCATTTCCTTCAGAAGTTGAGATGCTTGAAGAAGAAACTGGAAGTTGTCTTGAGTTTGTGAATACCATTATTTTTGACTTTTGTACATTTAAGACCATCTTAAGCTGTTTTAAACGGTTCTGAACAGTATTGAATGCAGACTGCAAAAGTTCAAGGGCTTGTGCAGTAGATGATGCAGTACAGTAAATAACAGTGTCATCAGCATAAAAGTGATACATAGCATTCGATAGATTTTCACAAAGTTTGTTTATATAAATTGAAAATAAAATGGGCCCTAATACTGAGCCTTGAGGAACACCCTTGGAAATAGGCAAAAATGAAGACACAGTACCAGCCATCCGAACACTTTGGGTTCTACCTGACAAATAATTTGCAAACCAATCTACCGAATGCTTAGACAAGCCAATGCTCACTAGACTATTCACAAGAATGCAGTGATCAACCGTATCAAAAGCCTTCGAAAGATCTATAAACAGCGCAGCACATATTTTCCTATTATCCAATGCCCCAGCAATATCATTTATCACCTTCAATGCTGCAGATATGGTGCTATGTTGTTTCCTAAACCCTGATTGAAAAGGTGATAAGATATCATTTATGTTTAAAAATTCCTTTAGCTGCTCACCAACCAGGTGCTCAAGGAGTTTAGCTAAAATACACAGCTTAGAAATAGGCCTATAGTTGTTTAAAATAGATGGATTGCCCCCTTTTAGTAATGGTGTAACATGGGCTGACTTCCATACTTTAGGGGATGTCGTTTTCGACAATTGTTAAGTTAAAAATATAAGATAAAGGCTCCGCAATGAAGTCAGCTGCTAGAAAGAAGGGATCTAAATTGTTTTTTATATAAATGGCAATGCCACCACCCTTCATAGGGCGGTCACAACGGTAGACATTGTAGCCCTTGATTGCTATTTCCAAAGAAGCTATATCTAAAATTGATTTACTAAGCCATGTTTCTGAGATTATAATAATGTCAGCATCTGTTGAGTGGGCCCAAGTTTTTATAAAATCGAGTTTGGGGAGAAGACTTCAGGCATTAATATGAATAAAACCTAGTCCAGCTCTAGTTTTGAACTCTTCCGGAGTATTTCAATTATTTGGCACTGGACCAGGGTTTGGATGAACACTACCAGAGTGTATAAGAAGGAGAACAACTATACATTTTCTTTTTATATTGTAACTAGGCAGTAGCCTAGAAATCTAGACGCACCCTAGCGGCAGCAAAATGTATTTTGCAGCCAGGGTAGTCTAGCAACTCTCCGTTGACTTTCGGAGCTGTAAAAACCTAAATTGGGTCAGGCCAATCACATCGCGTAGAGTAGGCGGGGCGGGCTTAACATGATGACGACAGCGTTGCGACGGTTCCCTGCTACTTGAAAACAAAGAAGAGCTGCTGCTGGCGAACAGCGGTCTTTCGAATCGGCTTTGGCCGCGACTCTGGAGGACTTGGAGTTAAGTTTTTCTTTGAGAAAAGAGCAAAGAACGGCACTTAAGTCATTCTTAAAAAAGGAAGATGTGTTTGTAGTTTTGCCGGCCAGATTCAAAAGTTGAATCTATCAACTAACTAACGTTAGCTCCGCTGTTGGGAAAGCGCTCTGGTTGGTTGAAGCGCTCCTATTGCGTGCAGAGGGAATTTGAAAGACAGCCGTTTATCCCGCCCCTCGGATTGAGCCGTGTCTATGGAGAGTTGCCAGACCTAACATCTTGATGTAGGTCTGGCTTGCCAGGCTAACTAGGCAGTGCTATTTTTCTATAAAAACAGTAGTCTGGTCTAAAAGGAAGATAAAAAGAAAAACATTTAAACCAATCATGTAGACCAAATAACTTAACTAGATCAGATAAATATAAAATCTTTGTAGTCACCAATAGTCTGTGGATTCCAGCTGAGTTTGATGTCCATAGAGCCAAAATCCCAGATGGTGCCCAGATATTTTTGGGAATGTGGGGAGAACTTATTATATTCATCATTTTTGTAAATCACCTCACTGGTAATAGTCAAAGATAAAATGAGGACTAATGATAAAAGCATCATGTTAAAAGCACTCCAACTGTTACTCCAGTTTATTGATAGAATCAGTCCAAGCCAGATTCTCCCTTTCGAATCCAACCGTGGCGATGAATGAATGATTTTACACACAATATAACATTCTTTGAACATTTATTTGTAATATTCTACAGAAGGTTTATGTTAACATTCAGCAGACATCAAAAGCAACATGAGGATGTTCTGAGAATCTTGTTCTAAGAACGTTTCTAAGATCACGAATGCATATCAAATAATAATGTTATAAGAACGCTGAATAAATCTAATGTAAAGCATGTTTTATCATAATCTGATCAATTTGATCATAATGCATGTATGTTGTGTTTGTCTGAAGTGTCAGTCCCTTTAAACAGATCCTCTCAGAGTTTTTGCTGGATTGGATTGGAAAGCATCTGAACTGCACACATACACTCAACAGGAAGGCGAAAGGTCGGATCCCGGGTTTTCTTTCGTAAATTAAAAGCTTTTCAGGGGAGGAAATAAAAGCCAAAGCAACTGGCAGCGCAATCAATGATGTGTTTGAGAATTATAGTAAATGAAACACAGCTGCGTGCGTTCTTTAAAAGATAAATTAGATTAAGCGAAGTCGACTTCAGATCCCTCGAGCGCTTCAAACGGCTGGCCACTCGATCCCGGCGGAAATGAGGAGAACGTAAACACAGAATGGCGGATGAAGAAGATCCTCTCGATGGAGGAGCCGAACGCACATCTATTGTTAGCGGACCGCATGTTTGCTACGATGATGATTAGCGGTAGTGTGGATCAGCTGTGGGATTGTGTCCATGTTTTCCCTCCACTCTTCATGTAAGGATGCATTCTTCTCAACAGATTCATTTGAGGTGAATGTCCTCTGGTTGAAAACTCATTACAGTGTTTAGGTCACGCGTGATTTACAACACAACTCTCTCTCTCTGTGTGTGTGTGTGTTTCCTGCTATTCTCTCATCTGGGATTTGGATCTGAACTCTATTAATAGAGTTGTTCAGTCACTGGTTGCCCAGCAGAAGCTGATCTCAGTCTCTCTGGGTCTGATCCTCATGTTCACCTCTGTGATCACACACAATGGGAAACCTCAAGAATTGGCGGAACAGACGACTGTGGACGAGCTAAAAATATCCCTCGTTTCACTAGTGTGTAAAGAAGATAAAGGCGATGGTCTAGCGCTTTTTTTTTTAAAGTTTGAAGTAGACTTAATAGCTGTAAGTCAGACGTTTTTATGTTTGAAGTAGTTTTATAATTGAAGTTTGAAGGTTTTAAGTTTGAAATAGTTTTAGTTAAGTAGAAGTTTTAAAAGGCAGAATTTTGAATAGGCAGATAGGCAGATAGATAGACCTCTATCCCAACAATTTTTAAATGTTATTTGTTTCAGAACATTCCAGAGAACATTCAAAAGTAACGTTCCCATAATGTGTGAAGAATGATACAATGTAATGTTTCCTTAAAATCAACCTGTGCTCAATACTTGTATCCCTTAAATCTCATCTTTGATCACCAAAATGCCTTAAAATATCTTGAATGTAACTCGACACCCTTGCCTCATTTAGTATAAGCGGTTCTATGAATATGCAAATGAGCCCCGCCTCCACTCACTCACTCAGCTCAGAGATCCACTGGTTGACGATCACACGTTGATCTGATTGGTTACAAGGTAGTTTGTGACGTCAGAAACACCAGCGATTTCAAAGCGTGTTTTTGAGACTGTCTTTGGTTCACTGCAGTTTTAAGGAGGAAATACTCAGCAATGCTGTCGACTTATGAACTTACACATGCTTTGTCTTAAAGCACATTAAAAACACCACATAGACACATGAACTACATTAAAAACTGGATTTACACCACAGGGGGACTTTAAAGTTCACATCACCAACCATAAAAAAACCTTAAAAAATGTTTTAAACATTCAGAGAACATGACGTTTTCATAACTTAACATTAGCAAAACATTGTTATTGTCATATTTGTGTGCGCTGTGGATCTGAAGCATGTGGTTTGAGGATTGAGGATTGATTGCGACAGCAGGAGTTCATTACTCTCAGTCTCTATTCACTCGTTCAGTGTCCATCTCTGTCTCTCAGTGTCTGTGTGTTTGTGAAGCCAAGACTCGCTCATGACCAGTCCAGCAAACACCTGAGCCATGAGCTGAGACTGATCCTGATGACATAACTGACATGATAAATAAAACGGGTGTAATAACTGTGAATGATGCTGATGTTCAGTCAAAATGTTTGCAGTAATTAGAAGTCTCTCTCTCTCTCTCTCTCTCTCTCTCTCTCTCTCTTTCTCTGAATATTCAGGTTCTTCCTCTCAGTCTTTAGTCACCTGTTTCTCATGGTTTCTCAATAGAAAGTCATAAAAGTTAATTATGCCAATTGCATCAGTAAGTGGAACAGCAGGGCAGGTTTCAGCGCAGTGTTACGACGTTCCCCACTGCACTCCTGGGGTTTAAACCTGGCAAAACACAGCTATACAGCTTACTTCAAAACATAATAATAATTAATAATTTGACTCTCAGTCTTTATTCACCCTTTTCTCATGGTTTCTCAATAGAATTCATAACAGTATATAATAGAATAGCATAGTTTTAATAGGGGAACATTGTAACGCATTGTGACAACATGCCCCGCCTGCACAACTGGTGTTTAAAGGGGTCATGAACTGGATTGTTTTATTATTTTATAATGTTCCCTGGGGTGCCCTTATAATGTTAGTATGATTTTTACATAAAAAATTGTCATAATTTATAAATAAAAGCCATTTTTCCAAGCCTGATTTCTGCCTCAGATTTGAACGCTCCGTTTTAAGGGCCGTGTCTGCTGTGAGACTGCAATGCAAACGCCCACTGCTGTGATTGGCTGAACTCTCTCGAAAACTTTTACTACGTTTTTACTATTACAGCTATCGAGATTAACAAATCGTGAAAAGTGTCGTTTAAAGCATTATATTTAAATCTATTCCACCACATGAAAGGTTGCAGCATGATGAGCACTGAGCAGATGACAGACAGTCTGTTGATCGCGTGAATAAAGATCTTATCATTGCAACGCAATTTTTGCACTCTCACAAATGCTTACACCAAATCACAATGCAAACACGATGTGAGTACACAGTAAGAGCTTCGTTGTGTAGTGTAACAGTGTCATTATTTCATCACGAGTTTGGTGAGTGTCCAGATAAGCTCTCGCGGCTCGCGCTGTGCTGTTTGATTGACAGCTTGGGCGAAAGGGATCGTTCTTTGATCGCTTTCTGTAGGCTAGGCTATATAATTTAATAACAGTTTAAAAAAAGATTATTTTCATAATACTACGAGAAATTATGTGAAGTTGATCGTTTAGTCACTGATGCATAAACAGTATTGAACGATTTTAAGAGAAATATCTGAACTTGAATAATTACACAGAAATCACTGATCGCAGATCAGGCATTAGAATACACATGGTTACTTACATGTTGCTGGCAGATCCGTGTCGGGAAATTGTGATTGACTGATTTAATAAAGTTTAACCATGCTGGAATCCGAAGGAAGCTTATGACTGTCTTCTTCCACAAACAGGCGCTGCACAATATTTAGTAAACGGCATGTTTATTGCTTGGAAGTAGCTCGATCCGGTTTAGCAATCATCATGTCGTCCTATGTTATTTAGCATGTTTGGGCGAATCGGTGGGCGGAGCTAAACAGGCCGTGTTGAAGTAGGCGTTGATCTTCTTTTGTGGAGGCGGTGTTTTATCCTCTTTGACGTCATAGTTCCCCACTTTGAAAAACGAGTCGTTTGCTGAGCCTGATGTCTATAAAAGCTTTTATTGGACTAACAAGGTAGTTTTCAGTTCTGAAACTTACAGGATATTATTATAGTATGATGATCTCTTATATGTCAAAAGCTCAAGGAAACTTTGATTTCTCAGTTCATCACCCCTTTAAACCCAGCGAGTGTCTTCTGCTGGTTAGATCAGCATTAAACATCTATCTCATCTGTTAAATAACAGATATAAGATTACAATAATATCAGATTTGTCGAATCTTGAATAAACACAAAAAAATGGAGATGAAAAATTTACTTCAGAAATTTACTTTTGCTATGGTTAAATAAATGTTCAGTGATATCTTCCAAAGATTTCTGAATTTTGGCACATTTTTTTCTCAATATTGTGTTGATATGGCAACTAGTAAATACATGAAGTGTCATGATGCTAGCATCACTGAAACTAGAGGCTAACCCCTGAAGAACAACCCCACACCACAATCCCCCCTCCACCAAACTCTAATGCCGTCAGGAAGACCGTTCTCATGGCAACCGCCAAACCCAGACTCGCCATCGGATTGGCAGACAGAGAAGCGAGAAGAACATTCTGCTAAAACAGTGGTTCTCAAACTTTTTCGGTAATTCCCCACTTTGGACAAGGGGGAATTTCCAAGCCCCACCTTCCTCAACATACAACATAAATTCAAATTTATTGAATTAACAAGTAGTATCAGTATAGTAACAAGTTATATCTAAATACAAACGAACTATCTCCATCAAATAACAGCAAGTTCAAAAATACACAGTGCAGCTGTGTCATAATTTGCATGAAATTCAAAAATAGAGAAAATAAAAGTGCAGCTGTGTCAAAATTTGTATCAAGTTCAAAAAGAGAAAAGCAATAAAAGTGCCACTTTGCAATCTGTTAAAAAAGAAAAGAAGATAAATCCATTTGGCAAGACAGGTCTATTTATCCCTGCATTAGTGGCTGCAATGAGCCTGTTTTGCATTGCACAATTTATTTATTGCCCACACTAGCCTGCTACCCATCGGCGCGAAACATAGATATAGCTACACATATATCTATGGGCGTGAAAGTTTGTTCCGCTAATATTAATATGCTTTTATAGTCACACAAACACACACACACACACATGCGCGCGCAGTCACTCTCTAGTGCACGATTCCGGGAGATTGGATCTCATTTGCGGGCGTCAAGGAGCCGCTATCAATATGTGGGAGACTCCTGGAACTTCCGGGACAGTTGGGATGTCTGGATAAAGATATAAAGGCATAAGAAGGAAAATTTCCTCCCGTTTGGCGCGCCCCACCTGTCACGTCTCTATTCCCCACCAGTGGGGCGCGCCCCACGCTTTGAGAACCACTGTGCTAAAACATTCCATTGTATCATTCTTCAAACATTATGGAAACGTTACTCACACACACACTCACAGACACACACACAAACACACACACACACACACACACACACACACTCACTCACACACAGGCCGGAGCCGGGTCTCTCTAACACACACACACACACACACACACACACACACACACACACACACACACTCACTCAGCGCTACACAAACGCCTCTGATGCGGTGTATGGATTTCCTCTCTTTATGAGTGTCTCTCTGGCCGGAGCCTCTAATAAGCCCATAAACGTGCCGTACACAAACACACTCGTCGGTTCGTCTTCATCCTCGCTTTCCTCCGTGTTCCTCAGGAACCCCAGATCTCCCGGCACACACACACTCACTCTCTCTCTCTCTCTCTCTCTCTCTCACACACGCTCACACACACACACACACACACACACACACACACACACACACACCCACACACACACACACACACACACACACACACACACACACACACACACACACACACACACACACACACACACACACACACACACTCCAAGTGCTCTCCAGGAACCCCAGATCTCCCAGCACACACTCTCTCTCTCTCTCTCTCTCTCTCTCTCTCCCTCACACACACACACACACTCCTCCATGTGCTCTCCAGGAACCCCAGATCTCCCAGCATCCCTCAAGTGATCGGCCACGTCTCCGTCGCGTGAGGCGTCTCTCCGCCCACAGATAACACTGTCTCCAGCCGCTCAAACACACACACACACACACACACACACACACACACACACACACACACACTCCTCCTGTCACCCGTCTGCTGCTTATCGGGCCGCGCCCGTCCTGCAGATCCTGCACAACAAACACCATAAACACACACACACACCGAGGAAGACGATGATGCATCAGGAAATTCCCACAATGCTGTGTTTTTTAAACTCAGCGATGAGCCGCTCATTACAGCAGGAGTAGATGCGTCTTCAGGCCAGACTCATCGAGTCAGAGACGTTCGGCTGATAAAGACAGTGATAGGCATCAGCTGAAGGGACGGGTCCAACCATAAAGTGTTTATGGCCGTCATTAAACTCTGCTTGTGCAGAGACAGTGTTCAGATGATCTCAGATCATGCACTGATTCAGCAGCACCTGTGCAACGAGACGCGAGTTAGAGGGAGCAAACATCACACACACACACACACACACACACACACACACACACACACAAGTCAAGTCATCTTTATTTATATAGCACTTTTTACAATACAGAGTGTTTCAAAGCAGCTTTACAGAGATAACAGGAAAATAATCCAACAAAGTTTGTTTCCAGTAGAAAATAGCGTCACAGTCCAGCTTAAGTAAGATCAGTGATGGTTCATTTCTGTTGTAAAAAAGTTATTAATTTAGTTCATTTATATATATATATACATACAGCCGCTCTGGAGAAAACTGTGATGTCATCATCCAGCTTGGTTCAGTTCTCATATAATGGTGTTAATGCAGGAGATCAATAATATTGTTTAATATTAAATTAAATGTCCCCAACCAGACCACGCGTTGTGGTCGTGTCTAGGCGCAGGTCCTCCATCTGATCTGGATACGGCCCGGATCCGGCTGACTACATCATGCGTTGTGGTCGTGTCTAGGCGCAGGTCCTCCATCTGATCTGGATACGGCCCGGATCCGGCTGACTTCATCATGCGTTGTGGTCGTGTCTAGGCGCAGGTCCTCCATCTGATCTGGATACGGCCCGGATCCGGCTGACTACATCATGCGTTGTGGTCGTGTCTAGGCGCAGGTCCTCCACCTGGTCTGGATACGGCCCGGATCCGGCTGACTACATCATGCGTTGTGGTCGTGTCTAGGCGCAGGTCCTCCATCTGATCTGGATACGGCCCGGATCCGGCTGACTTCATCATGCGTTGTGGTCGTGTCTAGGCGCAGGTCCTCCATCTGATCTGGATACGGCCCGGATACGGCTGACTACATCATGTGTTGTGGTCGTGTCTAGGCGCAGGTCCACCATCTGATCTGGATACGGCCCGGATCCGGCTGACTACATCATGCGTTGTGGTCGTGTCTAGGCGCAGGTCCACCATCTGATCTGGATACGGCCCGGATCCGGCTGACTACATCATGCGTTGTGGTCGTGTCTAGGCGCAGGTCCACCATCTGATCTGGATACGGCCCGGATTCAGCTGACTACATCATGCGTTGTGGGCGTGTCTAGGTGCAGGTCCTCCATCTGATCTGGATACGGCCCGGATTCAGCTGACTACATCATGTGTTGTGGTCGTGTCTAGGCGCAGGTCCACCATCTGATCTGGATATGGCCCGGATTCAGCTGACTACATCATGTGTTGTGGTCGTGTCTAGGCGCAGGTCCACCATCTGATCTGGATATGGCCCGAATCCGGCTGACTGCATCATGCGTTGTGGTCGTGTCTAGGCGCAGGTCCACCATCTGATCTGGATACGGCCCGGATTCAGCTGACTACATCATGTGTTGTGGTCGTGTCTAGGCGCAGGTCCACCATCTGATCTGGATATGGCCCGAATCCGGCTGACTATATCATGCGTTGTGGTCGTGTCTAGGCGCAGGTCCTCCATCTGATCTGGATACGGCCCGGATTCAGCTGACTACATCATGTGTTGTGGTCGTGTCTAGGCGCAGGTCCACCATCTGATCTGGATACGGCCCGGATCCGGCTGACTATATCATGCGTTGTGGTCGTTTCTAGGCGCAGGTCCTCCATCTGATCGGGATACGGCCCGGATCCGGCTGACTACATCATGCGTTGTGGTCGTGTCTAGGCGCAGGTCCACCATCTGATCTGGATACGGCCCGGATTCAGCTGACTACATCATGTGTTGTGGTCGTGTCTAGGCGCAGGTCCACCATCTGATCGGGATACGGCCCGGATTCAGCTGACTACATCATGTGTTGTGGTCGTGTCTAGGCGCAGGTCCACCATCTGATCTGGATACGGCCCGGATCCGGCTGACTACATCATGCGTTGTGGTCGTGTCTAGGCGCAGGTCCTCCATCTGATCTGGATACGGCCCGGATTCAGCTGACTACATCATGTGTTGTGGTCGTGTCTAGGCGCAGGTCCACCATCTGATCTGGATATGGCCCGAATCCGGCTGACTATATCATGCGTTGTGGTCGTGTCTAGGCGCAGGTCCTCCATCTGATCTGGATACGGCCCGGATTCAGCTGACTACATCATGTGTTGTGGTCGTGTCTAGGCGCAGGTCCACCATCTGATCTGGATACGGCCCGGATCCGGCTGACTATATCATGCGTTGTGGTCGTGTCTAGGCGCAGGTCCTCCATCTGATCGGGATACGGCCCGGATCCGGCTGACTACATCATGCGTTGTGGTCGTGTCTAGGCGCAGGTCCTCCATCTGATCTGGATACGGCCCGGATTCAGCTGACTACATCATGTGTTGTGGTCGTGTCTAGGCGCAGGTCCTCCATCTGATCTGGATACGGCCCGGATTCAGCTGACTACATCATGCGTTGTGGTCGTGTCTAGGCGCAGGTCCTCCATCTGATCTGGATACGGCCCGGATCCGGCTGACTACATCATGCGTTGTGGTCGTGTCTAGGCGCAGGTCCACCATCTGATCTGGATATGGCCCGAATCCAGCTGACTACATCATGCGTTGTGGTCGTGTCTAGGCGCAGGTCCTCCATCTGATTTGGATACGGCCCGGATTCAGCTGACTACATCATGTGTTGTGGTCGTGTCTAGGCGCAGGTCCACCATCTGATCTGGATATGGCCCGAATCCGGCTGACTATATCATGCGTTGTGGTCGTGTCTAGGCGCAGGTCCTCCATCTGATCTGGATACGGCCCGGATTCAGCTGACTACATCATGCGTTGTGGTCGTGTCTAGGTGCAGGTCCACCATCTGATCTGGATACGGCCCGGATCCGGCTGACTATATCATGCGTTGTGGTCGTGTCTAGGCGCAGGTCCTCCATCTGATCTGGATACGGCCCGGATTCAGCTGACTACATCATGTGTTGTGGTCGTGTCTAGGCGCAGGTCCACCATCTGATCTGGATACGGCCCGGATTCAGCTGACTACATCATGTGTTGTGGTCGTGTCTAGGCGCAGGTCCACCATCTGATCTGGATACGGCCCGGATCCGGCTGACTACATCATGCGTTGTGGTCGTGTCTAGGCGCAGGTCCTCCATCTGATCTGGATACGGCCCGGATTCAGCTGACTACATCATGTGTTGTGGTCGTGTCTAGGCGCAGGTCCACCATCTGATCTGGATATGGCCCGAATCCGGCTGACTATATCATGCGTTGTGGTCGTGTCTAGGCACAGGTCCTCCATCTGATCTGGATACGGCCCGGATTCAGCTGACTACATCATGCGTTGTGGTCGTGTCTAGGCGCAGGTCCACCATCTGATCTGGATACGGCCCGGATCCGGCTGACTATATCATGCGTTGTGGTCGTGTCTAGGCGCAGGTCCTCCATCTGATCGGGATACGGCCCGGATCCGGCTGACTATATCATGTGTTGTGGTCGTGTCTAGGCGCAGGTCCACCATCTGATCGGGATACGGCCCGGATCCGGCTGACTACATCATGTGTTGTGGTCGTGTCTAGGCGCAGGTCCTCCATCTGATCTGGATACGGCCCGGATCCGGCTGACTACATCATGTGTTGTGGTCGTGTCTAGGCGCAGGTCCACCATCTGATCTGGATACGGCCCGGATCCGGCTGACTATATCATGCGTTGTGGTCGTGTCTAGACGCAGGTCCACCATCTGATCTGGATACGGCCCGGATCCGGCTGACTATATCATGCGTTGTGGTCGTGTCTAGGCGCAGGTCCTCCATCTGATCGGGATACGGCCCGGATCCAGCTGACTACATCATGTGTTGTGGTCGTGTCTAGGCGCAGGTCCACCATCTGATCGGGATACGGCCCGGATCCGGCTGACTACATCATGCGTTGTGGTCGTGTCTAGGCGCAGGTCCACCATCTGATCTGGATACGGCCCGGATCCGGCTGACTACATCATGTGTTGTGGTCGTGTCTAGGCGCAGGTCCACCATCTGATCGGGATACGGCCCGGATCCGGCTGACTACATCATGTGTTGTGGTCGTGTCTAGGCGCAGGTCCACCATCTGATCGGGATACGGCCCGGATCCGGCTGACTACATCATGTGTTGTGGTCGTGTCTAGGCGCAGGTCCACCATCTGATCTGGATACGGCCCGGATCCGGCTGACTACATCATGTGTTGTGGTCGTGTCTAGGCGCAGGTCCTCCATCTGATCGGGATACGGCCCGGATCCGGCTGACTACATCATGCGTTGTGGTCGTGTCTAGGCGCAGGTCCACCATCTGATCTGGATACGGCCCGGATCCGGCTGACTACATCATGCGTTGTGGTTATGTCGTTATGTCGTTATCAGCAGTTCAACGAGTCTGTTTTCCTGAACATTCGCAAACAGCATCGCAGAGTTGTGTGTTTGGAGCGACAGATCTCGACCTGTGTTTAGAAGCAGAGTTTCTTGTTTGCATGACATGTGGACTCAATAAATCCTGATCTTGAGCAAAATAAGCAAGCTGACATTCAGTACAATCTATATCTTTTATTTAGAATACACACAAATGTCATTTATGTCTTTTAGTTTGTCAAGAGATTTAAAGCACAGTTTCTAAAGAGTGCATGTGTGAACGAGCTCTAGTGCGTAAGAACGAGACTAAGATTGAATCTGGAAATAAAGCAAAATAACTGAGAAAAATGAGAAATAGTCCTCAGATGTCATGTCCATAATTTATAGCAAAACATCAAGCATTAATTAGATCTCAAACAGATTCATTAACAGTAGTTTTTACTCCAACACCTGCGTGACATCATTAACCAACGTGGTTGAACGACCAATTTGTGACATTGAGGTTTCGGGAAACAGTCGTGACTAGCTATCATAGTGAAGTAGTGAGTTGTATGGGAATCACACCCCAGAAAGATTCATACGCGAATCTATTCGACTGCAGCTGTTCTTGAGTCACTGATTCACTGGTTCAGTGGTTCAAAAAAAGGCAAAGAGTTTGAAAGTGAGCTCGGCTGATGGCATAATAAAGCTACTAATGACAAACTTAAGTATTATTGTAAATGAAACTGAACTATTATTGTAAATGAAAATCATATTTAGGTCTTGACTGTCAGTCATTTGTGAACTAAATCTATGTTTGCATAGCGTTTCCCTTAAAACATTAACGCATGTTGACAATTGTGACATCGGTCCATTGCATTTTTATGCTATTTTTGGCCACTTTGTTTTAGTTACTATATGGAGAAGGCTATTATATTTGACTTGTTTGCATACTTGAATAATCAGTAACTTAAAATTATATTTTACTACACCGAAGTTTAATGTTTTGAGTATAATAAGTTTTGGTAATAGCATAGACTTATTTGCAGGTCAATACATATTAAATGTCCAGTTCTGAGTAGAATAAAATAAACATAATTTCATTTCTCAGAACTTTTTACTTCTAATACGTTACAAATCAAGTGTACTTTAGCTCGAGTGTAATTATAAGACTTCTAGTGTAATCAGGGAATCTGAAGTCCATCCAGCTGTTCCAGCTGTTCACTGCAGAGCTTCTGTTTATGACGTTCATGACGGAAGTTCAGGATGAGCTTCTTCATCTAATCATGTTTCTAGGGAATATGAGCAGTAAAGCCGAATCTAAGAGCTCAATCTCTCATGTTATGGACAGCAAACCAAATCTGTTTAAAAACCAAATCTGATTATATGATCAAGAGAACTCATGAAAACTAGTGAAGTACAAAAACAATATAAATCTTTGAAAATCTGTCCTTCCCAAATAACAGGGAACGTTCAGGTTCTCTCAAAGTTATGAACAACGATCTTCCAGTAACATTATTAGAACGTTTGTTCAATGTTATCTGATCCTTAATAATGTTCTCAAAACAATGGCACAAAAACATTAAAGGTTGTATCAGCAATTTCAGGCCCAAACATAAATGATCACATTCATCTAATCTTTCCTAACGATCCGCTAGCTGCCCGCCCCATAAGCAAGTCGTCTCTCTAGGCAGCCTAGGCTCTGAGATCTGCACACAAAAACAACTGCGCTCACCAACACTCAAAACCAAAACAAATAGTGTTCCAACCAATCACCGACAGGGGCGGGTGTCGGTGATTGGTTTAATCAAAAATATCTTAATTTGTGTTCCGAAGATGAACGAAGGTCTTACGGGGTTGGAACAACATGAGGGCGAGTAATAACTGACAGAATTTTCATTTTTGGGTGAACTAACCCTTTAAAATATCTTGAATGTAACTCGACACCCTTGCCTCATTTAGTATGCGCGGTTCTATGAATATGCAAATGAACCCCGCCTCCACTCACTCACAATCACACGTTGATCTGATTGGTTACAAGGTAGTTTGTGACGTCAGAAACACCAGCGATTTCAAAGCGTGTTTTTGAGACTGTCTTTGATTCACTGCAGTTTTAAGGAGGAAATACTCAGCAATGCTGTCGACTTATGACTTACACATGCTTTGACTTAAAGCACATTAAAAACACCACATAGACACATAAACTACATTAAAAACTAGATTTTCACCACAGGGGGACTTTAAAGTTCACATAACCAAGATTTATTTTTTATTTTTTTACATTTTAAACATTCAGAGAACATTCAGAAAAAATGGTTTCATAATATAAAACAATTCTTTTTAACGTAAATAGCAATATTTAAAAACAAAAACAAATAATAAAATGTGAACATGTGATATAAAAATAAAAGCCAATTCAAAATATGAATAAAAATAAAATTAGAGTGTTGTGTTGTGTGTTTAGAGAGCACATACTGTACTATATTCACAACTTTCAGTGCAAACAAAGAATCTCTTCTATATGTTTATGTATTATGTTACTCAGTTTGACGGTCTTCGGTGTGGAGTCGTCTCTGTTCGTCGCCCGAGACACAAAGCATTTGCATTATACACATGACCTCTTCTATCGGTCAGATCTCCTTGTGGTCATCCAAGCCATGGAAGAAGAGCATGTATTGCTGTTTGAGCGGCTCTGACACACACACACTCACAGATGTGTGTTGTGTCCCTTGACCCCAGAGGTGTGTGTCTGCGACCGTACGCTTCCTTTACTCTCGATTAAGGTCGTGGAATAACGTCTCCTGCGAACCCCCGTCAGGAAGAGACGCTAATTTTCCTCTGGCTCTGATTTGGTACATAATTTATAGCTCTGAGTGATCCGGGCCGTCCCAGCGACACTGACCCCTGACCCCCTTGACCTCATGACAAAAGTGGGCTTTCCCTTTTAATTCTGAACGGGGCGGGTTACACGACTGACCCTGCGCTCACGCTGACCTCTAACCCCCGGGTCTGATGCCTGGGACTGAACTAAATTTCATTACTGGCTTTCTGTAGATGAGTCTGAACAAACGCAACAGAACACGCATTAAGCAAAATGCACACTACGATTTAACAAGCTTTAAAAAAAACAAAATAATAAAAACTTTTATTCATCAATGAATGACGCATTAAATTGATCTAAAAGTGACAGTAAAGATATTTATAATGTTAAAAAAGATTCTATTTCAAATAAATGCTGTTCTTTTGAACTTTTTATTCATCAAAGAATCCTGAAAAATAAAATGTTTCACAGTTTTTACAAAAATATGAACTGATTAAAATAATCATAAATGTTTCTTGAGCATCAAATCATCATATTAAATGATTTCAGAAGGATCATGTGACACTGAAGACTGGAGTAATGATGCTGAACATTCAGCTTTGATCACAGGAATAAATAAAAATATTTCTGTATTTGTGATCAAATAAATGCAGCTTCGGCGAGCAGAAGAGACTCTTTCAAAAAATAAAATAAAAACATTAATTCATTTATTTGAATGATGTCTGTTAATTCTCTGATATGTTGAACATAGTTCAATATTGTCATCATAACAATCAACACGCATCAAAGATTTTGATTTTGAAATGCTGCATTATAACATTTCCAATGCACTGTTTTCAGATCACTTAACCCTCTGGGGTCTAAGGTGTTTGAGATGTTCTGACATGCCCTGACATTTTTGCTTTTTTCAGTTGCTTATAAACATATTAATGGCAAAGGTGTAAATTCACTCTATATAGCACAAACAGGGCTACCATCATATGTGAGCACCATGCATGTACATGTTTTCATTTTTGAGAGAATAATGTTTATGCATGGTTATTGAAAAAACTAAAAACTAAAGTTTCTGAAATAAGGCCATAAAACACATTCTAAATATATGTCAATAAGACTTGTGACTAATGGATGTCATCGCCTAGTGTTTTTTCTTCAAAATGATGTGAAAATTATCCTGCCTAATCATTCACATAACACAATGCATTGATTTAAATTTTGCAAAACACTTTCTGTCTGGAAAGGCAATATGCGGAGTGGGCGTCAACGATCATGCATATTTAGTGGTTCGCACCTGGAGACAATGGGGCCCGCATACTTAATGAGCCATTCATTCAGGTGTGTCACAAGAAAGAATGCAAGAGCAACAGTTGGAAGCATCTCAATATATATATTTTTTTTTTCACAAATTGTGCTTGCAAATTGGCCTATAATATCAAAAGGAAAACATGTCTAGTAATTGTGCAGTTAATTCTCATACTGTATTTTCAGTTTTGGAATATTTATCCTCTCCCCAAATTTGTCACTAATAAAACACAATAAAAAATTATTTTAAAGAAAAGGCTTATATTTGCCTTTTATTAGTTTGTTTACATCTACCTTGTATTTTTTAATTTTATTAAAAAGGTTACAATTACAACAACAATTCAAGTGTAATCTTTCTTTGTAAAAACTAAAGTATACATTTTATCATACATATTTCAAAGTTAAGGATTCATTACTTGAATATAGCCTAGGCTACATTGGAATAAACACTATAACTTATTATTTGATTATTTTTGACAAAACATACTATATTTAACATATGAGCAAAAATTGGCAAACAAAAGCTTATTTGAGGTGGCAGATATTTTACAGTAAAAATGTATAATCTATCCAAAACTAATCAATGAAATGTTGTCTTTCATATGTCTGTAACATAGTAACTTTCGTTTTTATTATAAGAAATATAAATGTTAATTTGCAGTTTAATACGTTGCTTATACAAATACATTTTATTTCAACATATTTCACTCGATTTTTACTCAGTAGCCTATAGCAATACAGTTTGCTAAAAGCGAAACATTCACAGACAGAAACGATTCAAATTTAAACCGTCTTTTGGCAGTTGTGGTAAACAGCGGCATCTCTGCCGTTCATTCATTCATTCATGCACAGAAACGCGCCGCACTTGAGAATGAAAAAAAAACTTACTACATTATTCCATAGCCTCAGATCTGTTGCTCCTCGTACTTCTGAGGTAAATTTTCCATTATAGTATTATTCCTCACAGCGAGACTGTGTAAACAAGTACAATGATCTAATGTGTTTTCTCGAGCTGATATGGGGGCGTTCACAGTTTGCGTGGATTGCCTCAATCATTTGCGTTTGAATAGCGCGCGCTCTCCGTGGGCGGGGTCACATTACATCTGATGAGCTCTAATTAGCTCGACTGGAATCGCTCTCTTTTAATACAGATTTCACAAGCTGAGAATATTTGTTTTTTATATAAATTACTTCATTTAAAAGAGGAGAATTCAAGCTTCATGCCTGTGTGTCTGTATGCCTGTTTGACTGAGTATTCGCTGAGTTATGGTTCATTTTCGGACGCGTTTCAGAATTGACTACACTGACAGAGAGAAAGCAGAACTCGCATCATGTTTATTTTTCTTTATTTGGCGAAAAGCACAACACTTTGTTTTTATTGTGAGTATACACAAAAATAATACACACTTAACGGGATCGATTGATGTACAACACAAGCATATAAGATAAAAAGTTATATTTTATTTTATTTTATTTTTTTCACTGATAAGGAAAAAAATGAGCCTATCGCGCCGGCGCGATAGCCGACCTCAGGGGGTTAAAGCTCCAATATGTAACAATTTTGTAATAAAATTTCCGAAAATAACTTGCACAGTGTGATATATTTCCTCCAGTTGTGTACTTACAATATCTCAAAAGTCTCCAAAGATTTTTTATTTCAGAGAAATTCCGATTTTAAATAACTGTCCGTCCCGGAAAAGAAATGTCGCCTCTCAGTGACGCAATGTCCGCTTTTTTCCGGTGTGGACCATGTGATATTCCACCACACCGGAACATCACATGGTCAAATGCGGAAGTGGTGGTCATAGCGTTATCCATAGACTGTATGGTTATATCTGTTATGGATCACAATTACTCTTTGGCGAGTATTGAAGTGCCAACAAAACGAAAGCGTCCATATTCGGATACACGCAGACTGTGTGACAAACGGAGGAATAAAACCGGATAAATATCGGCCAGGCGTTTTCGAGATGGAGAGAGCTGCGCGACAATCTTGGACTTGACAGAGACTCTGCTCTCGCGAGTGTATTGAAAGACAGGTTAGCAAATCAATTATTTTTTATTGTACAAGTAACGTAATAGTTACAGTAAAGATGATTTTAACCCTCTGAGGTCGGCAAATGCGCGGGCGTGTTTTGCTGGATTTTCTCCACATTGTAACGTTAACACTATAAACTTAAATTACTCCGTCATTTATGGTCATACAGAAAAAAGAAATATAAAAAAAGAATCTGTGATATTTCTACTTTTGTATGTGTCCACTTACAATCAAATCAAAACATTGTGCTTTTGTAAAATAAAGAAAATAAACAGGGTGTGCGTTCTGCCTCTCCGTCGCGGTGAACTTTTTTTCTTGAGCACGTCTATAAACTGAAACAAAATTCAGCGAATACTTGTCACACATTTATGAGCCATATACCTTTATAAACATTTAAGTGTGTACTTTTAATAGATATGAATTAAACCACATGCCTGTAATAATATAGCATAACATTTCACGTTCCTTGCAGTTCATTAATTATGATGACATAAAATAATACGATCAGACATACAGGTAATACAAAAACGAATAAATTACCTCATCCGTGACCATGATTCATTAATTCCATTTAGATACATCGCTAGATGGTGAAAACGCATTAAAAACGACATCTCCCATCGTCACCTCCTTCATAGCGTCATCAAGCTTCGCCTTTGTTATTGTTGGAAACTGCGCCCTCTTGTGGTCAAAAATATTTACATAGTGGACCTTTAAGTCAAGTCAACTAAAAATAAATGTTTCAGATTTGTAAAAAATATTCTTTAAAGCTAATAGAAGTAAGTGAGCTGGACTTGATGACGCATGACTCTGATAATCAGTGTATGTTTCTTTAAGCTCGTGGAGTCACGGAGACTTCACACACCAGACGTGATGCGAGGCAGATTTCCTCAGATCAGATCGTGACGTGCCGTCAGACTTGAAGCTCAACGATCTGTGTGTGAAGGAGGAGCTCACACACACGACAGCGGCCCGGGGCCGACGGGAAACCTGAAGCTCAGCGCTGGAATGTTAAGAGGTCTGAGTGGCTCTGGAGCCAGCTGTCAATCAATAGGGGCACACAAACACACAAACACGCAAAACACACACAAGAACAGAAGAGCGAGAGGGAGATGATCTCTACAAGTGTGTGATGGTCAACGAAGGTGTTCGTGGAGAAACACACGTGTGTCTGAGAGCTTGTGGACCTCAGGACATGATGATGTTTCTGTGATGATTGCCTGAAGACACTGGAAGGTTCTCTCAAAGTTGAGAACAAATGCTCTTCCAGTTACGTTAGATCGTTCGTTCTGGTTTTTAATAATGTTCTCAAAACTTTTGCACAAAAACGTTATTTATACATTGTTTTGTTTTAAGCTGAACGTTCATCTAATGTTTTTTAAATGTTACTACTGTCTTGTTTCCAGTCCAAATATCTGCAGATTCTTAAATCAAGAAGCTTTTACTAGATGAGTAAAATGACGTAAGAAATTATATCTTGTCTTCTAAAAAAAAAAAAGAGTTTTTTGCTTAAAACAAGTAAAATGATATCTCCTAATGGGGTAAGAAATACAATCCTAATACAAATGGAAAACAAGATTATTTTTTTCTTACACCATTGGCAGTTTCCCCTCCTTGAACTGCCACCTTACCATGGTGGAGGGGTTTGAGTACCCGAACAATCCTAGGAGCTGTGTTGTCTGGGGCTATATGCTATATGCTAAGAGCGGTTCAAAAGACCTTTATGATGGAGTTAAGATCGAGGCATGGCGCAGCGGGGGCCCCACCCTGGAGCCAGGCCTGGGGTTGGGGCTCGTATGAGAGCGCCTGGTGACCGGGCCTCCCCCCATGGGGTCCGGCCGGGCTCAGCCCGAAGGAGCGACGTGGGGCCGCCCTCCCGTGGGCTCACCACCTGCAGGAGGGACCGTAAGGGGCCGGTGCTTAGAGGATCGGGCGGCAGTCGAAGGCGGGGGCCTCGACAACCCGATCCCTGGACACGGAAACTAGCTCTAGGGACGTGGAACGTCACCTCTCTGGCGGGGAAGGAGCCTGAGCTTGTGCGAGAGGTTGAGAGGTACCGACTAGAGATAGTTGGGATAACCTCCACGCACGGCTTGGGCTCTGGAACCACACTCCTTGAGAGAGGATGGACTCTTTACCACTCTGGAGTTGCCCATGGTGAGAGGCGGCGGGCTGGTGTGGGTTTGCTTATAGCCCCCCAGCTCAGCCGCCATGTGTTGGAGTTCACCCCGGTGAACGAGAGGGTCGCTTCCCTGCGCCTTCGGGTCGGGGATAGGTCTCTCACTGTCGTGTGCGCCTACGGGCCGAACAGCAGTGCAGAGTACCCGGCCTTCTTGGAGTCTCTGGGAGGGGTTAGTGCTCCGACTGGGGACTCCGTCGTTCTACTGGGGGACTTCAACGCCCATGTGGGCAGCGACAGTGACACCTGGAGGGGCGTGATTGGGAGGAACGTCCCCCCTGATCTGAACCCGAGCGGTGTTCTGTTATTGGACTTCTGTGCTAGTTACAGTTTGTCCATAACGAACACCATGTTCAAGCATAAGGGTGTCCATCAGTGCACATGGCACCAGGACACCCTAGACCGGAGGTTGATGATCGACTTTGTGGTCGTTTCATCTGACCTCCGGCCGTATGTCTTGGACACTCGGGTGAAGAGAGGGGCGGAGCTGTCAACTGATCACCACCTGGTGGTGAGTTGGATCTGATGGCGGAGGAGGAAGCTGGACAGACTCGGCAGACCCAAACGTACTGTGAGGGTGTGTTGGGAACTTTTGGCCGAGTCCACTGTCAGAGAGATCTTCAACTTCCGCCTCCAGCGGAGTTTCGACCGGATCCCGAGGGAGTCTGGAGATATTGAGTCCGAGTGGACCATGTTCTCCACCTCCATTGTCGACGCGGCCGCTTGGAGCTGTGGCCGTAAGGTCTCTGGTGCCTGTTGAGAGGGCAATCCCCGAACCCGGTGGTGGACACCAGAAGTAAGGGATGCCGTCAAGCTGAAGGACGAGTCATATCGAACCTGGCTGGCTTGTGGGACTCCTGAGGCAGCTGACAGGTACCGGTAGGCCAAGCGGACTGCAGCCTGGATGGTTGTGGAGGCAAAAAATCAGGCTTGGGAGGAGTTCGGTGAGGCCATGGAGAAGGACTATCGGTCGGCCTCGAAGAGATTCTGGCAAACCGTCCGGCGCCTCAGGAGGGGGAAGCAGTGCCCTAACAACGCTGTCTACAGTAGAGGTGGGGAGCTGTTGACCTCGACTGGGGATGTCGTCGGACGGTGGAAGGAATACTTCGAGGATCTCCTCAATCCCACCGACAAGTCTTCCATTGAGGAAGCAGAGGCTGAGGGCTCGGAGGTGGACTCGTCCATCACCCAAGCTGAAGTCACCGAGGTAGTCAAGAAGCTCCTCGGTGGCAAGGCACCGGGGGTGGATGAGATCCGCCCTGAGTACCTCAAGTCTCTGGATGTTGTGGGGCTGTCTTGGCTGACACGCCTCTGCAGCATCGCGTGGCGGTCGGGGACAGTGCCTTTGGGGTGGCAGACCGGGGTGGGGGTCCCTCTTTTTAAGAAGGGGGACCGGAGGGTGTGTTCCAACTACAAGGGATCACACTTCTTAGCCTCCCTGGGAAAGTCTATGCCAGGGTACTGGATAGTAGAACCTCGGATTCAGGAAGAACAGTGCGGTTTTCGTCCAGGCCGTGGAACACTGGACCAGCTCTATACCCTCTCCAGGGTGCTGGAGGGTTTGTGGGAGTTTGCCAAACCAGTCCACATGTGCTTTGTGGATTTGGAGACGGCATTCGACTGTGTCCCTCGCGGTGTCCTGTGGAGGGTGCTCTGGGAGTATGGGGTCAGGGGCCCTTTGCTAAGGGCTGTCCGGTCCCTGTACGACCGGAGCAGGAGCTTGGTTCGGATTGCCGGCAGTAACTCAGACAACTCAGTAAAACAAGATATAATTTTTTTAATGTAATTTTACTCATCGAGTAAATTCGTCTTGATTTAAGGATATTTAGATATTTGGACTGGAAACAAGACAAAAATACTAAGTAAGAAAAGCATTGTTTGCAGCGCTCTTGTTTCAGAACGTTCAGAGAACATTCAAAATTAACATTCCCATAATGTTGGAAGAATTATATAATGAAATGTTTCCGAAATGTTCACACAATCAAGAACAATGTTTAAACACATTCCAAACTCAAATCGAACACAGAAGAGTTTCTCGCATGTTTCACGACACTTTCAGAGAGAAAGGTCCAGTAAGTTGTGCTGAAAAAAACATGAACATGAATCTGGCAATGTTTTATACCTGTGGTTATTGTACAAGTCATGGCAGTTCGGAAATGAAATATCACCACGTATCACCTACACTAAACCTTAAATGTGGGATAAAAAGTTCTTTTCTGAAGCAACCTTGCAATTTCAGGTTATAACAGAATAAACTGCCACTGTAATCATAATTAGTTTGAAATGGAAAAGCTCTTTTTACCGCCTCTAATGTGGATATATCTGGAAACCGCAGTGAATTACAGTCAGTTGTGTCATATCACGATCGCTTGTGATACATCAGAACTGGTAAGTTATCATAATGTGTGGAGAAGATATTCTTGAAAACGTCTCGTTCTATGTTCCACAGATGTGAGGAGTTCATGATGACTTTAATATTAATACAGTGCCACATTGAGAAAACAACACTTTTTGTCTTTTCTCACACATAACTGGAGAGAATCAGTGTGTCTGAGACGCAGATTGAAACTGAGCACTTCATCAGAAGCAGTGTGTGTCTGATGTTTGCCAGTGAAACACACATCTGTAAGCAGTTGAACACGTCAAGCACACGTTAACCTGCCCGATCGAGTCCATTCAGGAGAACGTGAACTCACCGAGACGGAAGCGAATGTTTGGAGGAAGACGTGTTTGACCGAACGCTTGAACTTCAGGCATCAAATGAATGAAACTGAGAGTTTCTGAATCTCAGGTTATGAGCCGGTCCTCAGCATTCAGTGTGATTACAGAAGACACAGATTACAGATTCAATGTCACCTCACCAGTTTAACCTTCTGGTGCTCTTTGGTGATTTTTGACCAAAAAACTTGTTACGGTTTGTTTTGTTTGAATTTTTTCTTCATCGGAATGGTATGAAACTTGGTAAAGGTTTTGGCACTTACTGTGTAAGAAAAAATAAATAAATAATAATAATCATGGACATGATTCGAAAAGGTTAAATGGTGTTGAAAAAAATAGTCACACTATTTTTCTCGCGGTTGTCAGGTTTGCACACACGAAGCAGACAAGATGGTAAGTTTGATATTTTAATAGCAGAATGGATCGGATACAGCGTGAAAGGTGAGTAAACAGGAAGTAGATAATCAGATGAAGCTTAACTGAATGATAACCAAGTCTATCTCTCTCTTGCAGATGAAGATGATGAAGTTTCTCTGAAGAAGATCGGGATCGACGGTGAGTATGCAGGTAGGTAATGTAGATGGTCTGTGTGTCATGAATCGACAAGACCAGACGATGACTGAAGGGTGAGGGCTGAATATAAAGGGGTGAGATGACGAGGTACAGGTGATGATGATGATGATGATAATTACTCAGGGGAGAGTGAGTGCATGTGCGCCAAAGAGGATCCTGGGGAATGTAGTGCAGAGAAGACAGACAGTGAAGGTGGTGAATGTGACAGTGGTCAAAAATGAGACGGATTTCCTCTAGTGGAAGCATTTGGTACTGCAGCCGAACAACATCTCAGCTGAACGCTCATTTATTGATGTATAAACCTCAAATTTTTTAACACAACTTGTTTAGATTTATGGCTTTGATTTTCTTGCAGTTTTAGAGTAAAACTTGATTTTGAAAATATACATTTCATATAAAAAAAAATAAAATAGTATTTTTCATAATAATATTTTTTTTATAAATATAAATTTAATAATATTTTTTTTTAAGTTCACTTTTTTAAACTTTCTTTTACATCAGTAATAATCTGCCAAGTGTCGTCTTTGAAAAGAGATCAAACTTCAGTCTGTCGCTAATTACATTTTCAGGTCTGTGCTCAAAAAGTGAATAAATGGATTATAAATACAGCGTAAATATAATTTAGTATTAAATCCCCTAAAAAGACAAAATATTACATAAAAAAAACATAGCAATCTAAAATATAGTATATTTATTTTATTGACAAAAAAAAAAAAAAATCGTACAATTGTAAATGTAACTTTTGTTCGACACACGAAGAGCACCAGAGATGAACAGCAACTTAGACGAATCATTCACTCTTAGAAGAAACGGTTCTGTATGGGACTTTAAAGGTTCCGTCAGGCTTCATACGTAGAACCTGTTTCCATCATGGGATCATTTTATGCATTTGGTTAATTAAGTCAGTTTAGTTTAATTCATTTATCATATTAATAAAAAAAATAATTGGAATTAAGTGGTTCATAAAAATTGTTTATTACTAGAAAAACGTTTAAAAAACCTATTAAACATAAAAGTATTACAGTCATTTAAGACATTCCTCCTTTTTCTTTTTTGCATAAAAGCTAAAGAACCCCAGATTTCTGTACAGAAACCCACTGAAACTTTTTCCCCAAGCGTGTAAATTCATATTAAAGTGCATCTGAGAGTCATTAAACATAAAGAAACGTAAGTATCTTAAAGATTATGTTTGCAAATCCCGGGACACTCTTACAGTGACCCTCGTAAAAATATTTAGAAACTCAAGCTGAGGGACAGTAAATTTCCCGCTCACTGTTTTGATTTATTATATCCAGCTGCGACACACACTGGAGACAAACTCTGGCGAGGGCTTCCGGTGACGTCCCATATCATTACAGATGTTAAAGACGACATATAATGCCCTCAAAGTCTTGATGATGTTTTCAGGCTCTACTAGAACAGGTTTTCCTGCTGTAATGTTGATTATTCTCCTCATATTCTCCATTGTTGCGGCTCCTCTCTTCCCAGTCTGTCAGTAACGCTCTGTTTAGTTCCTGTCTCTATGAAGCCCCTCCTCCTGAAAAGCACACTGTGCTCTGATTGGTCGGCTGGAGCGGTGTGTTGTGATTGGTCGAGCGCTTCGAGCGTGTTTGGGAAATGTCCTGCCCCTTACCATAACCGCCAGTTTTAACCATAGACTGTATATAAATATGTTCATAGTGTGTGTGACGTCACCTGTAGTGTTTCTGAAGAGCGTTTCTGAAGCCCAAAGTGGGCGGAGCCGGCCGTCGCCATCTTGGCCGCGCGTCACTCCCGGGTAAACGAACATGTGCAGCGAGGAGGATTAGCTGAGGTGACGTGACGCTAACACTAGCAGACAAATGGCAAATGGCAATCCACCTGTCACTCAAGCGGCCACGCCCTTAATTATGCAGAACTTTAAGGCTTAATATAATTTAAACGGATGAGTTATAAAAATATTCACACCCTCACAGTCGTCAAGAAGGACAAAATTAGCGATATAGACCAACACCACTTTTTGCACCAGACTGTAAACATGTGTTTTTCTGCTGTAAAGTTGGGAATTTTAACATGAGGGATTATGGGATTGAGTCTCGTCTGCAGCCGGCCTCTAGTGGCCAGTCGATGAACTGCAGTTTAAGTCTCTTCAGTGTTGATTCGAGAGAGAGAGAGACTGAAGGTTGCCGCTTGGTTTCAACAAACTACTAACTACCTCAACCAGGCCCCGCCCCTTTATTCTGCGTATGAATTATTTAAATGAGGAATATTGTGACGTGTTCATTCCCGGAAGAAACTCAAGACTACAATGGAGGCGTTTCAGGAGTTCAGAAACACTGACACTGATATAGAGAAGAACTGGAGCTTCTTCATGCTCAACACTAAATAAAGAGGGAAAAAAGCATAATATTAGCGTATGTGTGTGAGCGCAGGTGTGTGTATCAGTGTCTCTCGTTCCTCAAGCGTTCCTCAGGACAGAGAAGATGAAGGACAGAGAAGATCTCACCCCACGGAGGCAGTAAATGGCAAAGGCCTCAAGAATATGTTTCTAATAACCTCTCGTCAGGATAAGTTAGCATCCCGCGCCGGCGCTCTCCGCAGGGGTCGCGACCTCTTCCACGAGCCCCCAGTGGGCAGGAGGGGTCAGAGGGCACAGGGCTCGAGTGGCCCGGATTCAGGCCGCCAGGTTTAATGTCAAACCACAAAATCACATCCTAGCCTGAGGATCCGCGTCTGTCCGCGAGCCACAACACACTGTTTACTGGATCAACTCCACGCTAAAGCTACGAGACTCTGCCATTTACATGATCCGCCTGCGCTCGAGGTCACGTCTGCCATAATCACTGTTTACAGAGAACGACCACAGGGACCTTTCCTCTCGCACACCTACAGACACACCAGTGCTGAAACACACTCTACACACACACACTCTACACACACTGAGGATGAGCTGAAACACACTCTACACACTCTGAGGATGAGCTGAAACACACTCTACACACACACACTCTACACACTCTGAGGATGAGCTGAAACACACTCTACACACTCTGAGGATGAGCTGAAACACACTCTACACACACACACTCTACACACTCTGAGGATGAGCCGAAACACACTCTACACACTCTGAGGATGAGCTGAAACACACTCTACACACACACACTCTACACACACTGAAGATGAGCTGAAACACACTCTACACACACACACTCTACACACTCTGAGGATGAGCCGAAACACACTCTACACACTCTGAGGATGAGCTGAAACACACTCTACACACACACACTCTACACACTCTGAGGATGAGCTGAAACACACTCTACACACTCTGAGGATGAGCTGAAACACACTCTACACACACACACTCTACACACTCTGAGGATGAGCTGAAACACACTCTACACACACTGAGGATGAGCTGAAACACACTCTACACACTCTGAGGATGAGCTGAAACACACTCTACACACACACACTCTACACACTCTGAGGATGAGCTGAAACACACACTACACACACTGAGGATGAGCCGAAACACACTCTACACACACACACTCTACACACACTGAGGATGAGCTGAAACACACTCTACACACTCTGAGGATGAGCTGAAACACACTCTACACACACTGAGGATGAGCCGAAACACACTCTACACACACACACTCTACACACACTGAGGATGAGCTGAAACACACTCTACACACACTGAGGATGAGCCGAAACACACTCTACACACACACACTCTACACACACTGAGGATGAGCTGAAACACACTCTACACACTCTGAGGATGAGCTGAAACACACTCTACACACACACACTCTACACACACTGAGGATGAGCCGAAACACACTCTACACATACACACTCTACACACACTGAGGATGAGCCGAAACACACTCTACACACTCTGAGGATGAGCCGAAACACACTCTACACACACACACTCTACACACACTCTGAGGATGAGCCGAAACACACTCTACACACACACACTCTACACACACTGAAGATGAGCTGAAACACACTCTACACACTCTGAGGATGAGCTGAAACACACTCTACACACACACACTCTACACACACTCTGAGGATGAGCCGAAACACACTCTACACACACACACTCTACACACACTCTGAGGATGAGCCGAAACACACTCTACACACACACACTCTACACACACTGAGGATGAGCTGAAACACACTCTACACACTCTGAGGATGAGCTGAAACACACTCTACACACACACACACTCTACACACTCTGAGGATGAGCTGAAACACACTCTACACACTCTGAGGATGAGCTGAAACACACTCTACACACACACACTCTACACACACTCTGAGGATGAGCCGAAACACACTCTACACACACACACACTCTACACACACTGAGGATGAGCTGAAACACACTCTGCACACTCTGAGGATGAGCTGAAACACACTCTACACACACACACTCTACACACACTGAGGATGAGCTGAAACACACTCTACACACTCTGAGGATGAGCTGAAACACACTCTACACACACTGAGGATGAGCTGAAACACACTCTACACACTCTGAGGATGAGCTGAAACACACTCTACACACTCTGAGGATGAGCTGAAACACACTCTACACACTCTGAGGATGAGCTGAAACACACTCTACACACACACACTCTACACACTCTGAGGATGAGCTGAAACACACTCTACACACTCTGAGGATGAGCCGAAGCACACTCTACACACACACACTCTACACACACTGAGGATGAGCTGAAACACACTCTACACAGTCTGAGGATGAGCTGAAACACACTCTACACACTCTGAGGATGAGCTGAAACACACTCTACACACACACACTCTACACACTCTGAGGATGAGCTGAAACACACTCTACACACTCTGAGGATGAGCTGAAACACACTCTACACACACACTCTACACACTCTGAGGATGAGCTGAAACACACTCTACACACTCTGAGGAGCTGAAACACACTCTACACACTCTGAGGAGCTGAAACACACTCTACACACACACACTCTACACACTCTGAAGATGAGCTGAAACACACTCTACACACACACTCTGCACACTCTGAGGATGAGCTGAAACACACTCTACACACACACACTCTACACACTCTGAGGATGAGCTGAAACACACTCTACACACACACACTCTACACACTCTGAGGATGAGCTGAAACACACTCTACACACTCTGAGGATGAGCTGAAACACACTCTACACACTCTGAGGAGCTGAAACACACTCTACACACTCTGAGGAGCTGAAACACACTCTACACACACACACTCTACACACTCTGAAGATGAGCTGAAACACACTCTACACACACACTCTGCACACTCTGAGGATGAGCTGAAACACACTCTACACACACACACTCTACACACTCTGAGGATGAGCTGAAACACACTCTACACACACACACTCTACACACACTGAGGATGAGCTGAAACACACTCTACACACTCTGAGGATGAGCTGAAACACACTCTACACATACTGAGGATGAGCTGAAACACACTCTACACACTCTGAGGATGAGCTGAAACACACTCTACACACTCTGAGGATGAGCTGAAACACACTCTACACACTCTGAGGATGAGCTGAAACACACTCTACACACACACACTCTACACACTCTGAGGATGAGCTGAAACACACTCTACACACTCTGAGGATGAGCCGAAACACACTCTACACACACACACTCTACACACACTGAGGATGAGCTGAAACACACTCTACACAGTCTGAGGATGAGCTGAAACACACTCTACACACTCTGAGGATGAGCTGAAACACACTCTACACACACACTCTACACACTCTGAGGATGAGCTGAAACACACTCTACACACTCTGAGGATGAGCTGAAACACACTCTACACACACACTCTACACACTCTGAGGATGAGCTGAAACACACTCTACACACTCTGAGGAGCTGAAACACACTCTACACACTCTGAGGAGCTGAAACACACTCTACACACACACACTCTACACACTCTGAAGATGAGCTGAAACACACTCTACACACACACTCTGCACACTCTGAGGATGAGCTGAAACACACTCTACACACACACACTCTACACACTCTGAGGATGAGCTGAAACACACTCTACACACTCTGAAGATGAGCTGAAACACACTCTACACACACACTCTGCACACTCTGAGGATGAGCTGAAACACACTCTACACACACACACTCTACACACTCTGAGGATGAGCTGAAACACACTCTACACACTCTGAGGATGAGCCGAAACACACTCTACACACTCTGAAGATGAGCTGAAACACACTCTACACACTCTGAGGATGAGCTGAAACACACTCTACACACACACACTCTACACACTCTGAGGATGAGCTGAAACACACTCTACACACACACACTCTACACACTCTGAGGATGAGCTGAAACACACTCTACACACTCTGAAGATGAGCTGAAACACACTCTACACACACACACTCTACACACTCTGAAGATGAGCCGAAACACACTCTACACACACACACTCTACACACTCTGAGGATGAGCTGAAACACACTCTACACACTCTGAGGATGAGCTGAAACACACTCTACACACACACTCTCTACACACTCTGAAGATGAGCTGAAACACACTCTACACACACACACTCTACACACTCTGAGGATGAGCTGAAACACACTCTACACACTCTGAGGATGAGCTGAAACACACTCTACACACACACTCTCTACACACTCTGAAGATGAGCTGAAACACACTCTACACACACACACTCTACACACTCTGAGGATGAGCCGAAACACACTCTACACACTCTGAGGATGAGCTGAAACACACTCTACACACACACACTCTACACACTCTGAGGATGAGCTGAAACACACTCTACACACACTGAGGATGAGCTGAAACACACTCTACACACTCTGAGGATGAGCTGAAACACACTCTACACACACACACTCTACACACTCTGAGGATGAGCTGAAACACACTCTACACACACACTCTCTACACACTCTGAAGATGAGCTGAAACACACTCTACACACACACACTCTACACACTCTGAGGATGAGCCGAAACACACTCTACACACTCTGAGGATGAGCTGAAACACACTCTACACACACACACTCTACACACTCTGAGGATGAGCTGAAACACACTCTGCACACTCTGAGGATGAGCTGAAACACACTCTACACACTCTGAGGATGAGCTGAAACACACTCTACACACTCTGAAGATGAGCTGAAACACACTCTACACACACACACTCTACACACTCTGAGGATGAGCCGAAACACACTCTACACACTCTGAGGATGAGCTGAAACACACTCTACACACACACACTCTACACACTCTGAGGATGAGCCGAAACACACTCTACACACTCTGAGGAGCTGAAACACACTCTACACACTCTGAGGATGAGCTGAAACACACTCTACACACACACACTCTACACACTCTGAGGATGAGCTGAAACACACTCTACACACTCTGAGGATGAGCTGAAACACACTCTACACACACACACTCTACACACTCTGAGGATGAGCTGAAACACACTCTACACACTCTGAAGATGAGCTGAAACACACTCTACACACACACACTCTACACACTCTGAGGATGAGCCGAAACACACTCTACACACTCTGAGGATGAGCTGAAACACACTCTACACACACACTCTGCACACTCTGAGGATGAGCTGAAACACACTCTACACACTCTGAGGATGAGCTGAAACACACTCTACACACTCTGAGGATGAGCTGAAACACACTCTACACACACTGAGGAGCTGATACACACTCTACACACTCTGAGGATGAGCTGAAACACACTCTACACACTCTGAGGATGAGCTGAAACACACTCTACACACTCTGATGATGAGCTGAAACACACTCTACACGCTCTGAAGATGAGCTGAAACACACTCTACACACACACACTCTACACACTCTGAGGATGAGCCGAAACACACTCTACACACTCTGAGGATGAGCTGAAACACACTCTACACACACACTCTGCACACTCTGAGGATGAGCTGAAACACACTCTACACACACTGAGGATGAGCTGAAACACACTCTACACACTCTGAGGATGAGCTGAAACACACTCTACACACTCTGAGGATGAGCTGAAACACACTCTACACACTCTGAGGATGAGCTGAAACACACTCTACACACACACTCTACACACTCTGAGGATGAGCTGAAACACACTCTACACACTCTGAGGATGAGCTGAAACACACTCTACACACACACACTCTACACACTCTGAAGACGAGCTGAAACACACTCTACACACTCTGAGGAGCTGAAACACACTCTACACACTCTGAGGAGCTGAAACACACTCTACACACACTGAGGATGAGCTGAAACACACTCTACACACTCTGAGGAGCTGAAACACACTCTACACACACTGAGGATGAGCTGAAACACACTCTACACACTCTGAGGAGCTGAAACACACTCTACACACTCTGAGGATGAGCTGAAACACACTCTACACACTCTGAGGAGCTGAAACACACTCTACACACACACACTCTACACACTCTGAGGATGAGCTGAAACACACTCTACACACTCTGAGGAGCTGAAACACACTCTACACACACACACTCTACACACTCTGAGGATGAGCTGAAACACACTCTACACACTCTGAGGATGAGCTGAAACACACTCTACACACTCTGAGGATGAGCTGAAACACTCTCTACACACTCTGAGGATGAGCTGAAACACTCTCTACACACTCTGAGGATGAGCTGAAACACACTCTACACACACACACTCTACACACTCTGAGGATGAGCTGAAACACACTCTACACACTCTGAGGAGCTGAAACACACTCTACACACTCTGAGGATGAGCTGAAACACACTCTACACACTCTGAGGAGCTGAAACACACTCTACACACTCTGAGGATGAGCTGAAACACACTCTACACACACTGAGGAGCTGAAACACTCTCTACACACTCTGAGGATGAGCTGAAACACACTCTACACACTCCGAGGAGCTGAAACACACTCTACACACTCTGAGGATGAGCTGAAACACACTCTACACACTCTGAGGATGAGCTGAAACACACTCTACACACTCTGAGGATGAGCTGAAACACACTCTACACACACTGAGGAGCTGAAACACACTCTACACACACACTCTGCACACTCTGAGGATGAGCTGAAACACACTCTACACACTCTGAGGAGCTGAAACACACTCTACACACACTGAGGAGCTGAAACACACTCTACACACACACACTCTACACACTCTGAGGATGAGCTGAAACACACTCTACACACTCTGAAGATGAGCTGAAACACACTCTACACACTCTGAGGATGAGCTGAAACACACTCTACACACTCTGAGGATGAGCTGAAACACACTCTACACACTCTGAGGATGAGCTGAAACACACTCTCACACTCTGAGGATGAGCTGAAACACACTCTACACACACACACTCTACACACTCTGAAGATGAGCTGAAACACACTCTACACACTCTGAGGATGAGCTGAAACACACTCTACACACTGAGGATGAGCTGAAACACACTCTACACACTCTGAAGATGAGCTGAAACACACTCTACACACTCTGAGGATGAGCTGAAACACACTCTACACACTCTGAGGATGAGCTGAAACACACTCTACACACACACACTCTACACACTCTGAGGATGAGCTGAAACACACTCTACACACTCTGAGGATGAGCTGAAACACACTCTACACACACACACTCTACACACTCTGAGGATGAGCCGAAACACACTCTACACACTCTGAGGATGAGCTGAAACACACTCTACACACTCTGAGGATGAGCTGAAACACACTCTACACACTCTGAAGATGAGCTGAAACACACTCTACACACACACACTCTACACACTCTGAGGATGAGCCGAAACACACTCTACACACTCTGAGGATGAGCTGAAACACACTCTACACACTCTGAAGATGAGCTGAAACACACTCTACACACACACACTCTACACACTCTGAGGATGAGCCGAAACACACTCTACACACTCTGAGGATGAGCTGAAACACACTCTACACACACACTCTGCACACTCTGAGGATGAGCTGAAACACACTCTACACACTCTGAGGATGAGCTGAAACACACTCTACACACACACACTCTACACACTCTGAAGACGAGCTGAAACACACTCTACACACTCTGAGGAGCTGAAACACACTCTACACACTCTGAGGAGCTGAAACACACTCTACACACACACACTCTACACACTCTGAGGATGAGCTGAAACACACTCTACACACTCTGAGGAGCTGAAACACACTCTACACACACTGAGGAGGAGCTGAAACACACTCTACACACTCTGAGGAGCTGAAACACACTCTACACACACACACTCTACACACTCTGAGGATGAGCTGAAACACACTCTACACACTCTGAGGAGCTGAAACACACTCTACACACACACACTCTACACACTCTGAGGATGAGCTGAAACACACTCTACACACTCTGAGGAGCTGAAACACACTCTACACATACACACTCTACACACTCTGAGGATGAGCTGAAACACACTCTACACACTCTGAGGATGAGCTGAAACACACTCTACACACTCTGAGGATGAGCTGAAACACACTCTACACACTCTGAGGAGCTGAAACACACTCTACACACTCTGAGGATGAGCTGAAACACACTCTACACACTCTGAGGATGAGCTGAAACACACTCTACACACTCTGAGGATGAGCTGAAACACACTCTACACACTCTGAGGATGAGCTGAAACACTCTACACACTCTGAGGATGAGCTGAAACACACTCTACACACACACACTCTACACACACTGAGGAGCTGAAACACACTCTACACACTCTGAGGATGAGCTGAAACACACTCTACACACTCTGAGGAGCTGAAACACACTCTACACACACTGAGGAGCTGAAACACACTCTACACACACACACTCTACACACTCTGAAGATGAGCTGAAACACACTCTACACACTCTGAGGATGAGCTGAAACACACTCTACACACACACACTCTACACACTCTGAGGATGAGCTGAAACACACTCTACACACACTGAGGATGAGCTGAAACACACTCTACACACACTGAGGATGAGCTGAAACACACTCTATACACTCTGAGGAGCTGAAACACACTCTACACACACTGAGGATGAGCTGAAACACACTCTACACACTCTGAGGAGCTGAAACACACTCTACACACACACACTCTACACACTCTGAGGATGAGCTGAAACACACTCTACACACTCTGAGGAGCTGAAACACACTCTACACACACACACTCTACACACTCTGAGGATGAGCTGAAACACACTCTACACACTCTGAGGAGCTGAAACACACTCTACACACTCTGAGGATGAGCTGAAACACACTCTACACACACTGAGGAGCTGATACACACTCTACACACACTAAGGAGCTGAAACACACTCTACACACACACACTCTACACACTCTGAGGATGAGCTGAAACACACTCTACACACTCTGAGGAGCTGAAACACACTCTACACACACACACTCTACACACTCTGAGGATGAGCTGAAACACACTCTACACACTCTGAGGAGCTGAAACACACTCTACACACACACACTCTACACACTCTGAGGATGAGCTGAAACACACTCTACACACTCTGAGGATGAGCTGAAACACACTCTACACACTCTGAGGATGAGCTGAAACACTCTCTACACACTCTGAGGATGAGCTGAAACACTCTCTACACACTCTGAGGATGAGCTGAAACACACTCTACACACACACACTCTACACACTCTGAGGATGAGCTGAAACACACTCTACACACTCTGAGGAGCTGAAACACACTCTACACACTCTGAGGATGAGCTGAAACACACTCTACACACTCTGAGGAGCTGAAACACACTCTACACACTCTGAGGATGAGCTGAAACACACTCTACACACACTGAGGAGCTGAAACACTCTCTACACACTCTGAGGATGAGCTGAAACACACTCTACACACTCCGAGGAGCTGAAACACACTCTACACACTCTGAGGATGAGCTGAAACACACTCTACACACTCTGAGGATGAGCTGAAACACACTCTACACACTCTGAGGATGAGCTGAAACACACTCTACACACACTGAGGAGCTGAAACACACTCTACACACACACTCTGCACACTCTGAGGATGAGCTGAAACACACTCTACACACTCTGAGGAGCTGAAACACACTCTACACACACTGAGGAGCTGAAACACACTCTACACACACACACTCTACACACTCTGAGGATGAGCTGAAACACACTCTACACACTCTGAAGATGAGCTGAAACACACTCTACACACTCTGAGGATGAGCTGAAACACACTCTACACACTCTGAGGATGAGCTGAAACACACTCTACACACTCTGAGGATGAGCTGAAACACACTCTCACACTCTGAGGATGAGCTGAAACACACTCTACACACACACACTCTACACACTCTGAAGATGAGCTGAAACACACTCTACACACTCTGAGGATGAGCTGAAACACACTCTACACACTGAGGATGAGCTGAAACACACTCTACACACTCTGAAGATGAGCTGAAACACACTCTACACACTCTGAGGATGAGCTGAAACACACTCTACACACTCTGAGGATGAGCTGAAACACACTCTACACACACACACTCTACACACTCTGAGGATGAGCTGAAACACACTCTACACACTCTGAGGATGAGCTGAAACACACTCTACACACACACACTCTACACACTCTGAGGATGAGCCGAAACACACTCTACACACTCTGAGGATGAGCTGAAACACACTCTACACACTCTGAGGATGAGCTGAAACACACTCTACACACTCTGAAGATGAGCTGAAACACACTCTACACACACACACTCTACACACTCTGAGGATGAGCCGAAACACACTCTACACACTCTGAGGATGAGCTGAAACACACTCTACACACTCTGAAGATGAGCTGAAACACACTCTACACACACACACTCTACACACTCTGAGGATGAGCCGAAACACACTCTACACACTCTGAGGATGAGCTGAAACACACTCTACACACACACTCTGCACACTCTGAGGATGAGCTGAAACACACTCTACACACTCTGAGGATGAGCTGAAACACACTCTACACACACACACTCTACACACTCTGAAGACGAGCTGAAACACACTCTACACACTCTGAGGAGCTGAAACACACTCTACACACTCTGAGGAGCTGAAACACACTCTACACACACACACTCTACACACTCTGAGGATGAGCTGAAACACACTCTACACACTCTGAGGAGCTGAAACACACTCTACACACACTGAGGAGGAGCTGAAACACACTCTACACACTCTGAGGAGCTGAAACACACTCTACACACACACACTCTACACACTCTGAGGATGAGCTGAAACACACTCTACACACTCTGAGGAGCTGAAACACACTCTACACACACACACTCTACACACTCTGAGGATGAGCTGAAACACACTCTGCACACTCTGAGGAGCTGAAACACACTCTACACACTCTGAGGATGAGCTGAAACACACTCTACACACTCTGAGGAGCTGAAACACACTCTACACATACACACTCTACACACTCTGAGGATGAGCTGAAACACACTCTACACACTCTGAGGATGAGCTGAAACACACTCTACACACTCTGAGGATGAGCTGAAACACACTCTACACACTCTGAGGAGCTGAAACACACTCTACACACTCTGAGGATGAGCTGAAACACACTCTACACACTCTGAGGATGAGCTGAAACACACTCTACACACTCTGAGGATGAGCTGAAACACACTCTACACACTCTGAGGATGAGCTGAAACACTCTACACACTCTGAGGATGAGCTGAAACACACTCTACACACACACACTCTACACACACTGAGGAGCTGAAACACACTCTACACACTCTGAGGATGAGCTGAAACACACTCTACACACTCTGAGGAGCTGAAACACACTCTACACACACTGAGGAGCTGAAACACACTCTACACACACACACTCTACACACTCTGAAGATGAGCTGAAACACACTCTACACACTCTGAGGATGAGCTGAAACACACTCTACACACACACACTCTACACACTCTGAGGATGAGCTGAAACACACTCTACACACACTGAGGATGAGCTGAAACACACTCTACACACTCTGAGGATGAGCTGAAACACACTCTACACACTCTGAGGATGAGCTGAAACACACTCTACACACTCTGAGGAGCTGAAACACACTCTACACACTCTGAGGATGAGCTGAAACACACTCTACACACACACACTCTACACACTCTGAGGATGAGCTGAAACACACTCCACACACTCTGAGGATGAGCTGAAACACACTCTACACACTCTGAGGAGCTGAAACACACTCTACACACTCTGAGGATGAGCTGAAACACACTCTACACACACACACTCTACACACTCTGAGGATGAGCTGAAACACACTCTACACACTCTGAAGATGAGCTGAAACACACTCTACACACACACACTCTACACACTCTGAGGATGAGCTGAAACACACTCTACACACTCTGAGGATGAGCCGAAACACACTCTACACACTCTGAGGATGAGCTGAAACACACTCTACACACTCTGAGGATGAGCTGAAACACACTCTCACACTCTGAGGATGAGCTGAAACACACTCTACACACTCTGAGGATGAGCTGAAACACACTCTACACACACACACTCTACACACTCTGAGGATGAGCTGAAACACACTCTACACACACACACTCTACACACTCTGAGGATGAGCTGAAACACACTCTACACACTCTGAAGATGAGCTGAAACACACTCTACACACACACACTCTACACACTCTGAAGATGAGCCGAAACACACTCTACACACACACACTCTACACACTCTGAGGATGAGCTGAAACACACTCTACACACTCTGAGGATGAGCTGAAACACACTCTACACACACACTCTCTACACACTCTGAAGATGAGCTGAAACACACTCTACACACACACACTCTACACACTCTGAGGATGAGCTGAAACACACTCTACACACTCTGAGGATGAGCTGAAACACACTCTACACACACACTCTCTACACACTCTGAAGATGAGCTGAAACACACTCTACACACACACACTCTACACACTCTGAGGATGAGCCGAAACACACTCTACACACACACACTCTACACACACTGAGGATGAGCTGAAACACTCTCTACACACTCTGAGGATGAGCTGAAACACACTCTACACACACACACTCTACACACTCTGAGGATGAGCTGAAACACACTCTACACACACACACTCTACACACTCTGAGGAGCTGAAACACACTCTACACACACTGAGGAGCTGAAACACACTCTACACACTCTGAGGAGCTGAAACACACTCTACACACACTGAGGATGAGCTGAAACACACTCTACACACACACACTCTACACACACACACTCTAAACACTCTGAGGATGAGCTGAAACATGTAGTTAATTATTATTACTCAGTACTTTATATAATTACACTGTAATGACACCTTAAAATAAAGTGTAACCCTTTATGTCATTGTTACAGTATAATTATATAAAGTACTGAGTAATATTAATTAACTGCATGTACTATAGGGTTAGGGTGGGATTAGGGTTTGGTTGAGGGTTAGTTGCATGTAATTATGCATAATTTACTGTTATTACTATGGTAAGTACATGTAACATATGTAACAAGGACAATGTAAAATAAAGTGTTACCAAAATGTGAAACAAGTATTCATTACTTTAATGAACTCATTGTTTCTTCCTTAAATTATTACATTGTTTAAATTAATACATTTTTAGCTAACTGTGATTTTGTATATGTATATTTCTGAAATACATAACTGACACAGTTTCCTCTGATAACAGATCTCTGTAAACTGTAATGTGGACTCTATACGCTATACAAATAAATGAGAATTGAATTGAAATTCACCAATTATGAAACAGCTTTCAATTTCAGCTATAAAGCCATTATTTAGTTCAAGTTTTGATAGCCAGTGCAATCAAATCGATAATATTACTGAATGTTATGTGTCTTTTAAGGCCCATTAATGTGTATTTACAGGAATAATGAACAGTTTCTGTGCACAGAATAAATAGGATGCAAACAAAAAAGGATGCAATGAAACGCATTAAAAGCATAATTAAAATTGAAGTAACAATCACCTCATGCAAACGTATTACGGCCAGATTTCATCTGTATTTCCACCGTCCACCAAGTGAAATCCATATTAAACTGTCCTTAAGATACATACAAAACAGCAATTTGAGCAAAAAGGTTATCGGGGGGAAGAGGCAGATTTTTCCGCTTGATAGAGGATAAATAATTATTCATTAGAAAGGAGCGCCTCGTCTAATTAGTTCTGCTGTTAACGGAAGAAAGCAAAAGATTTCTGACTCACAAATGCGGCCATGTGTTTCAGTGTTTCGGCCCCGGCTAATTTGAATACAGTCTTATTAGTTTAATGAGTAGAGTCTGTGATCAGGACTCATCAACATAAATGCCAGGCGATGGCCCAGGGCTTCGCTTTTACCCTTCGACCACGAGCAAAGCCAAACATCTTCATGAACAACACATGAAGCGTGAGAGAGGACGAGAGGAACGACACGGAACTACAGAAGCACGTCTTTATTAAGATCTCTTCATCTTCTAATAGGTGATTTAACGAGCAAACCGAGAGTATGTTTCTGATGCACGTTTAGAAGAGCGTTGTCCGCTCGTGTTTTCTGCTCCACGTTGCACAAAGATTGCCTATTATTTTTTAGTTGCAAAGTTTAATGGCAACATAATGGAGACGGCCAAACCAAACAAAGAAAAATGTTTGCATCAAAATCCAGTGACGTTTCATCGTGCATCATGTTTTAAAGACGCGATGAGACGAGCGACTGATGCGAGATCATGTTTTGTCACTCGCTCTGACAACGTGCCTCATCTGGCAGAGAAAAGAGCAAACTCGCAGTGTGTTAAATCACCCTAGGAAGTGAACAACCTTGTTGGCTTGGGAAGGCCGGCACTAATTAAACTCCACGGATTCATTCGCCTCTGGTCTCTTCGTGCTCCTGTTTGAGTCAACGCATCTCTTACACACTACACACTACACACTAGGATTATTATCCATCAACAGCATATTTCAGAGTTTAATAATGACTTCTAGTTTGGTGAAATGTCATTGCAACCAGTTTGCATTCTTAATGCAATTCAAGTAGCGTTTTTCACATTCATATTAGCAGTTTTACAGAAAATGCATGTTTCAATGTTACAGTATCAGCCAGATTTAATATCGCACATATTATGTGTTTGTTAATGAGTGGCCTATTCACTCAAGCAGAACATAATGAACGTGTTTGGCAGCGATTACAACATTAGGATTATATTTGAAAGTTTTGCGTGTCGATTTTGCGTTACGATACTCTCACGATTCGATACATATCACGATACTGAACTCACGATACCATATAATTGCGATACTCCAAGACATACGGTGAACAAAAAATGTACAGTTGATAAAAATGCTACATTTAGTTTTACATTGTGTGTGTAAATGAATAGACTAGGACTCAATAAACAGGACAATAGAGACACCAGAATAAAAATAGTCATGATTCTGAATTATTTTAGACGAATATGCTTGATCTCTGTCACCGACTAGATGTATTTAAAATAATGTAGGCCACTTTTTACACAAATCTTCCCACATTGCATTATTATATTCAACATTATACATGTAGTACTGACACTAAAACTCTGAAAACTAGAAAACTAGAATATCCACGATATTGTTGCAGTTTTGTACTGCGATATATTGTGACACGATGTATTGCTACACCCCTATGCACAGTGTGTGTTCTCGATCGATCCTCTTCATCTGCATTTTAAAGTCCCGTCACACTTGATGCCCATCGGCAGACGACCTTCCTTTTGTCTGTGAAACTGGCGAGATTATGGTGGCGTCACGATGTATTTCTGCAGTGTTTTCCCTCAGGATCCTCGAGGTCTCGCTCTCGCCACCAGTACTGGGTTTTTTCTTTTCACACAGGCCGAGTGTTAAGGCCCGCGGGCCCGTTCACAGATTTGACTGACTGTGGTCTTAATGCTGCTCGCTTGTTTTCAGCACTTGTCCCTCCAGATTTGCCACCCCGGCTGCACAATTTTCCTCAGATTGTAATTATTCATCAGCTCGTTATGCCTGTGCCGACGCTCGCTTTAATTAGAGCGGATTAGAGGCTGGCCTGGAGTGAGGAGACCAGCGAAGAACCAGCGACTGCCAGATCCAGACGACACGTGTGTGTGTGTGTGTGTGTGTGTGTGTGTGATTCCACACTTCTTTGCTGCTGGATCTGTGTGTGACGTGGGACCTTTGACAGTGCAGCTCATTTTAAAACTAATTATCCTGAGGGTGTGTGTTACAGTGATTTTACCACGGTTCACGGGTATCGTTGTGATACGCTCTCATTTTCCTTCCCTGTTGTGACGTATATTTGATTGAACTGATCGGATGGTTGTGGTTTATAGAGAGCAACAACAGGAAGTAAAACTCCACTCATTGGGCCCTATTTTAAGGATCTAAGCTCATGGTCTATGGCAAGAGCACTTATGGCGTCTGAATCCACTTTTGCTAGTTTAACAATGGGAACAATGGGAAAAATGTTCGGCGCTCCCAGTGCATGGTCTAAAAGGGTCGTCCCTATTCTCTTAATGAGTAATGGGTGTTTTTTGGGCGTAACGTGCTATAAACCAAATAGCAACACTCCAACAAATTGCCGGAACACACACTCGTTCTCAGACCAGCAGCTCATGGGCCACAGATGGGCACAAATGCATTTGCTTTTTAAACAATGTGGATCAGGACGTGAAAATGAAAACTGCGTCGGGCTGAAACTAGCAAAACACACTTGCGTCGCGCCTGGCGCTGCATTGTGCAGAGTGTATGATAGAGCCCTTGATTTTTAATAATAACTTATAAACCTTTAAAGTCAGCTCTACTGTGAGCAACGAGGTTGTTAATCGATAGTATGTGCTTCTGTTGAAGCCGTCAGCCCGCATCTTAATTTTTAAATAATTGTTTAACAGCAGAATTCCTGGTGAAAAACTACATTACCCATGATGCTGTACAGAAAATTCCACCAATCAGAGAGCGCCAAAAGGACTCTTTAGCTCCGCCCACTGCAAGCACGCCAATGATGTAATGGAGTCAATCTCCCTACACTCTCAAAATACTTCAATATTTGAATATATATGCAGATTGTGCAATAACCTTAAAATCGCGATTAATCGCATCCAAAATAAAAGTTTGTGTTTACATAATATGTGTGTGTACTGTGTATAAATATTTTGTATATATAAATACACACACATATGCATGTATATATTCAAGAAAATGTGTTATTTATATATAAAATATTTATATATATATATAATATAAATGATGTATAATTATATATACGGTATATACATGCAAATATTTCTTAAATATATGCATGCATGTGTATATTTATATATACAAAATATTTATACACAGCACACACACACACACACACACCACACTAATGCTAATTAAAGTCTTCAGTGTGAGTGCAGAAATGTGTAATCCTGACATTTATTCAGGGGAGATTCAGACGAGGAGATTGTAGCGCTGGCCAGAGTCGAGTCGAGCCCGAGGCGTGCGTGTGTGTGTGTGTGTGTGTGTGTGTGTGTGTGTGTGTAAAAGCACATCAGCTCACAAAGGTCATCTCTGGGAAAAGGCTAACGTGTCTTTGCTTTTGTTCCCGTTCTCCTGAACATATGTTTGGCCGAGCTACATCTCTAACCAGATCTGGCTGAAATCTAAACCAGCGCAAATACAACTTTTGACAGCGGCGCTGTTGCGTCATAAACTACACACACTATTATAGATCTGAATCTGTGTCAGTGTGTAAGACTTTGTGTGGTAATACGACGTTCGAATACACAGATGCTCACACTGGTAAAAATGCTTTTCTTACTTAGTATTTTTGTCTTGTTTCCAGTCCAAATGTCAAACATTTCTTAAATCAAGATTTATTTACTAAAGTAGTACAATGACATGATTAAGTCTTGTTTTCTGAGGAAATTAATAAAAAGTTTGAGTTTTTGCTTAAAATAAGCAACCTTATCTGCCAATGGGGTAAAAAAAAATTTTGTTTCTGTTTGAATTAAGAATATTTTTCTTACCCACCAGATAATGTTGCTTTTATAAATCCTCAACTCACTTAATTTTGATTATTTCCCCCGGAAAACAAGACAAAATATTTTATGTCATTTTAATCATCTAGTAAACTTAAGAATTTTTAGATATTTGGACTGGAAATTTAATTAAAATATATATGCATTATTTTTGCATCACACTTTTTAAGTAAACCCAACTTGAAATAATTTTACTTAAAATTAACAAGTAATGTTATGTTAACACAACAAGTGTAAGTCTTTGTATGGTGACGTTATACAGGTGCGCAGGAGTGGAAGAAGTTCCCATTGGACATTAAGGTTAACGGATAATGTTAGTTTTAGTGTGTAGAGATTGTTTTTAGATAGGATGCCTTAATAGATATGGATATATGTGTACTTTTGTTTTGTGTTTTAGTCTGTCATGAAACTGTCTAAAGAAATCAAGGACCACAATGGAAATAAGTTAATGCAACTTTATTGTGTTATCCTTGACAAAGAAGTTTTGCTACTTTATTACTTTTTATGTCAAATAAACTCAACTCATCTTACCTTTTAGAACAACTGATGAACAAGATGAAGATACACACATCCTTACATCAATAAGATCATTCAACAGTCCATCGGGTGATTAATGCGATAATTAATTAATTAATGTGGCAGCACTTTACATAAAGGTTCATTAGTTAATGTTGTTAAAAACATTAGTTGTTCATGTTAGTTCACAGTGCATTAACTAATGTTAACAAATACAACCTTTGATTTTAAAAACGTATTAGTAAATGTTGAAATTAATATTAACTAAGAATAATAATAGAAGTATTGTTCATTCTCATGTTAAGGTAGTTCAGTAATGTTAACTAATGAAGCTTATTGTAAAGTGTTACCATTAATGCATGCAACTCGTTTGTTAGAAGGCACAACTGGTCAAGAATACGTTGATTAATTCAGTATTTTATAATCATTGAGATGTTTATACTCTAACTCTCCACATATCTGTGAGAAAGTGGCTTTTCTAGTCGAGTCAAAACACTTCACACTACAAAATGCTTTTCTTACTTAGTATTTTTGTCTTGTTTCCTGTCCAAATATGTATAAATTCTTAAATCAAGAGTCATTTACTAAAGTAGTAAAATGCCATACGATATTATGTCTTTTTTTCTGGGGAAATAAATCAAAATTAAGTGAGTTTTTGCTTAAAACAAGCAAAATGATCTGCCAATGGGGTGAGAAAAAAATGAATTGTCTGGAAACAAGACAAAAACACTGAGTAAGAAAAGCATTTTTGGAGTGCAGGCATCTTGACCAGCGACCGTCTCCTTCAGGCCATCAGCCAATCAGACGCGAGCGTGAGGATGATGTGGACTGACCGAGAGAAAGTGCTGAGGACGAACTCTCTCTCGTTCGAGATCTGCTGATGAGACTCTTTCACTTTCCATTCCATTCAAGGGTCAAAAACACACGTCTGAACCACAGTCAGATAATAATGCAAGCTTAGGACTCAAACTAGCTCTAGTCCCAAACAGTTTTGGAAATCACTGAGTAAAAACCCTCATGAGGTTGAACCCAGCAAGAAATGATAGCATTGATAGTTTAACCAGAGCTCCCGTCTTCAGAGCGCTAATGTGTTTTGCTGGTACGTTGGCATCAGGCTTGTGGTCTGAGCTGTTGTGAGAGCTGTCGTCTTTCTGAAGAGCTCGTAGGGAGTGTGACGGACCCTCATTAGTGCTCACTGACGAGCTGTCAGCCTGCAGCGGCCTGACCCACACACACACACACACACACACACGCTCTGACATCAGCCTGACCTACATCTGCATGCGCAGGTTAAAGATGGACGTCACCCACTGTGTGTTCGGCACATTACATGAGTAGCGATAATGCTAGCTGTCTCAGAAATGACAAAAGCATCGCAACATTGATTTAGCTCTTGAATCACATTCTCCGAATGTTGGTTTTAAATTCCTCTGTTTATTCTCCGGAACAAATAACAGAATACAACTTTGAATGGAGATGAAGGCGAGTAAATAATGCAGTGACCAGCAAACAGTTCTCTCAAAGTTATGAACAAACCTTCTTCCAGCGTTAATAGAACGTTCGTTCAAAGTTATCTGGTCTTTAATAACGTTCTTAAAACATTAGCACAAAAACATTATTTATACATCATTCATGGAATGTTTTATTTCTGAAACGCTTTAGTTGTTCGCCTAATATTTTTTTAAATGTTACTTGTTTCAGAGCGAGAAGAATGATACAATGGAATGTTCCCTAAAAGTCCCCCTGTAAAATAATGTCTTCATGCCTTAAAATATCTTGAATGTAACTCGACACCTTTGCCTTATTTAGTATGCGCAGTTCTTTGAATATGCAAATGAGCCCCGCCTCCACTCACTCACTCAGCTCAGAGATCCACTGGTTGACGATCACACGTTGATCTGATTGGTTACAAGGTAGTTTGTGACGTCAGAAACACCAGCGATTTCAAAGCGTGTTTTTGAGACTGTCTTTGGTTCACTGCAGTTTTAAGGAGGAAATACTCAGCAATGCTGTCGACTTATGAACTTACACATGCTTTGTCTTAAAGCATATTAAAAACACCACATAGACACATAAACTACATTAAACGCTGGATTTTCACCACAGGGAGACTTTAAAATAACTGGATGTTTTGAACATAATGGTTTCATAACTTTTGAAACATTCTCAGGGCATATTTCTGTTGGCTGGGAAACTGTGTGAAATTGTTCATGATTGTTTTTTTTAATTCAGTTTCTTTGGTTTCAGCCCTTGAATTTTTCCAAACGCGAGGTAAACGAGAGTGCAGCAGAGCTGGCGATGAATAAAAGATGGCGAGTGAGAAGGAGGAACAGCGATTAGCCGATGGAGTCGCGGTAAAGTGTGTCTCAGAGGAGAAGATGTACGAGCGGATCCTGACAGACACGACATCCATCAGAGCGAATCCACTGAGACTCCGAGACTGCAGGAGAACACACTCACAAGAGCCGTGAGTGCTTGAAATGGATGCAGTGTTTGAGTTTGTAGAATTGAACTGCATGACTGTATCCCAGCTAATACATATATGGGTTACACTTTATTTCAATGGTCCACTTAAGGTTGTTCTTCTGTCTATAATGTCAACTATCAGTCATTAGAGTCCACTGTCTGCTTAATATCTGAGAACACTTTATTTTGATGCTCAATTCTGCTGATTATAAGTAGCTTTGATACATCAACTACTAACCTGAACCCTAAAACTCTACTAATACTCTACTAATACTCTACTTTACTCTACTAATACCCTACTAACAGTCAACTAATATTCTACTAATGCTCTACTATACTCTACTAATACTCTACTATACTCTACTAACAATCTACTAATACTCTACTATACTCTACTAATAATCTACTAACACTCTACTAATATTCTACTAATGCTCTACTATACTCTACTAATACTCTACTAACACTCTACTAATATTCTACTAATACTCTACTAATACTCTACTCTACTAACACTCTACTATACTCTACTAATACCCTACTAACAGTCAACTAATACTCCACCAATACTCTACTAACAGTCAGCTAATACTCTGCTAATACTCTACTAACACTCTACTAATATTCTACTAATACTCTACTAATACTCTACTCTACTAACACTCTACTATACTCTACTAATACCCTACTAACAGTCTACTAATACTCCACCAATACTCTACTAACAGTCAGCTAATACTCTGCTAATACTCTACTAACACTCTACTAATATTCTACTAATACTCTAATACTCTACTCTACTAACACTCTACTATACTCTACTAATACCCTACTAACAGTCTACTAATACTCCACCAATACTCTACTAACAGTCAGCTAATACTCTGCTAATACTCTACTAACACTCTACTATACTCTACTAATACTCTACTATACTCTACTATACTCTACTAATACTCTACTAACAGTCAACTAGTACTCTACTAACACTCTACTAATACTCTACTAATACTCTACTTTACTAACACTCTACTAATACTCTACTAATACTCGAATAATAGTCAAGTCAAGTCATCTTCATTTATATAGCGCTTTTAACAATGTAGATTGTTCCAAAGCAGCTTTACAGAGATAATAGGAAATTAAAGTAAAGTGTTTTGGCTTTATAGCAGCTCTAGAATAAAGTTATTGTCCAGCTAAAGTTAGTCTAATACTCTACTAACACTCTACTAACACTCTACTAATACTCTACTAATACTCTACTAACACTCTACTAATACTCTACTAATACTCTACTAACACTCTACTAACACTCTACTAATACTCTACTAACACTCTACTAACACTCTACTAATACTCTACTAACACTCTACTAGCACTCTACTAACACTCTACTAACACTCTACTAACACTCTACTAATACTCTACTAATACTCTACTAACACTCTACTAACACTCTACTAATACTCTACTAACACTCTACTAATACTCTACTTGTACTCTACTACACTCTACTAACACTCTACTAATACTCTACTAACACTCTACTAACACTCTACTAACACTCTACTAATACTCTACTAACACTCTACTAATACTCTACTAACACTCTACTAACACTCTACTAACACTCTACTAACACTCTACTAACACTCTACTAATACTCTACTAACACTCTACTAACACTCTACTAATACTCTACTAACACTCTACTAACACTCTACTAATACTCTACTAACACTCTACTAACACTCTACTAATACTCTACTAATCAGGGCTGGACTGGCCATCGGGCATACCGGGCATTTGCCCGGTGGGCCGACGTGCTTTTTGGGCCGATACATCTCATACTCATACATAATTTTTATTATTATTATTATTTTATTTTATTATTATTTTTTTAACGGCCCATAAAATTTGTACATCGGCGGCCCATTTGTTTTGTTTTGTTTTGCTTAATTGGCGGCGCTGGGTTTGTGCCGGTGTAATGCAGCTTGGTCAAAAAAAGTCAGTGTTTTTTTTTTCTGACAGACCAGCCCATGAAACACGTAGATCAGCGGCCCATTGGTTCTTTCCTTGATTGACACTGGGCTGGCCCAATCACAACTTTAAACGAGTGAGCGCGCGTGCAGCAGTGTCAGTGTGTATCTGTCAGAATAGTCAGCGAGATGGAGAAGAAACGCAAGGAATGTGCAGAGAAATAGCGTGAAAAAATAAAACCAGGCCCTTAAAGCATACACTGTAAAATGTGTCAAAATACGTTTTCTGACCTTCATCAGCTCCTGTGGCATGTGAGGAGGATCAGGAGAGAGATGAGTGAGTGTAGAGTCCGCGGTAAGCAGAACTACTTTCAAAACACTTAGGCCATGTCATGAGTGTAGGAACCCATAACCCAGTTAGGCATTATTTCCACATCTGCATAGTTGACGATTACCGCAATTCACTAGAAATTTAATGAGGCGTTTGTAAACCATGTTTTCCGCCAAAATAAAAGCTTGATGCAGTTTGCGTCAAAATAAAAGATCATGTGCTTATCTCTTTCAAGTATATAAATTGGTACAAAACTAATTATGAAAGTTTCCTTTATTTTTTAGTGCATTTGTTTTACAAAATATGGCTATTACTGTCATTGGATTAATATTATAACTTTTATGTAGTAGGTGTAATGTAAATAGACACTGTAACTAAAAGAGGTTTGAATTTTTCTTTAATTTGCACACTGAATATGGGTTGGAGCTTTTAATTTTGAACTCTCAAAGTGCACCAGATTGATGAATTTAACATTAAAATGCACAAAATTTTCTCACGGGGGGGGGGGGCATGCCCCCGGACCCCCCTAGAATGGCCAAAGGTCCACCCACCACAGTTTTACCAAAAATCCTGTAAGAAACACAGCTTATAGCTTGTTTTAGGATTCATCACTGTGGAGTATAGTTCAACTGTATTAATAAATGTCAAATTTTCACTCGTTCCTATGCTCACTCATTACATGGCATTAGTGGTTTTAAGGAATAGGAGTTGGTATGCATAATTAAGGGCGTGCAAAGATGGGTGGTGTTTATGATCATATAGTGGGCCAGTCTGGGCCAAAATGCCCGGGCCGATTTTTTGTCCCAGTCCAGCCCTGCTACTAATACTCTACTAACACTCTACTAACACTCTACTAACACTCTACTAACACTCTACTAATACTCTACTAACACTCTACTAACACTCTACTAACACTCTACTAATACTCTACTAACACTCTACTAATACTCTACTAATACTCTACTAACACCCTACTAACACTCTACTAATACTCTACTAATACTCTACTAACACCCTACTAACACTCTACTAATACTCTACTAACACTCTACTAATACTCTACTAACACTCTACTAATACTCTACTAACACTCTACTAACACTCTACTAACACTCTACTAATACTCTACTAATACTCTACTAATACTCTACTAATACTCTACTAACACTCTACTAACACTCTACTAATACTCTACTAATACTCTACTAATACTCTACTAACACCCTACTAACACTCTACTAATACTCTACTAATACTCTACTAACACCCTACTAACACTCTACTAATACTCTACTAACACTCTACTAATACTCTACTAACACTCTACTAACACTCTACTAATACTCTACTAACACTCTAATAACACTTTACTAATACTCTACTAATACTCTGATACAGTGATCCGGTGATCCGGTGATCAGCAGGCGGGAGGGTGTCAGGATGGAGCGTTTCACACATGCTGATGCTGGCTTGTGTTAAACTTTCTGAACGCTGTTTAATTACAGGCGTGTGTGTGTGTGTGTGTGTGTGTGTGAGGTGATGTGACAGCCATGCTTCTGTCTCGTCCTCATCCCTCATCCCTCATCCCTCATCTCTCTGTGGACACTGAGACACTAACACACGTCGAGGGAGATTGACAGAAGACATGCGAGCTGCTGGTGGGTCATTGACAGGCCGATGCCCGAGTCTTTTAGCACATGGAGCTGCCAGATGTGTGTCGCTCCGGATCCCAGACCCACAGCTCTGACGTCTGAAGAGCTGAGTACTGGAATAAAACAAGCTTTTCATACAAGCTGGTGCTGAGGGTTTCTCTGCATATTCACACACCTGTGGCTTGTCATGAGGCCATGCAGACAGAGAGTTACGAGGCAAGCTTAAAACTGAAAAATTAATAAAAATAGAAATTCAAAACTGACTGTATTTAGGGGACATATCATGAAAATCGGACTTTTCTTACCTTGTAAGTGCTATAATCAGGTCCCGGTGCTTCTACCAACACAGAAAACATGTAAAGTGAAACCCAGTAACTGTGTTCTGGTGAGTCTTTCTCTGCAAGCATGTCAAAAAATAAGCCGATCAGATTTCGCTCTCCTTCTGACGTATGAAGAGGATCTTATTATAATATTACCGGCCCTTAATCTGCACGTTTACACACACGACAAGCGCCAACAGAGACCAGTTCTAACGCACTGATGAAGATCCAGCAGAGCCTGAAGCTGTTCTGTGGTTGAGCACAGATGAGCACTGAACACTATTGACCAGAACATGTCACCGCTGTCTTATAAAGACCTCAGGAACTGTGGACACTTGTGGAGAAGTTAAACATGATGATGAGATGATCAGTGTAACTCCACAACAACTACAGAAATGTCTCCACTAACATTCAGAAGCTCTTCCTGAGTCTCTCCGTAAGGCTGCACTCGCTACTGGTTATTCTGGGATTCTGGATGAGGGAGATTGGCCTGTTCTGTTATTGCCGGAGTTTCTGAAGCTCGTGTAAAGGATCGTGTTTTTGCTCACACACAAAAAGGGGCAAATTTGACAATCTATAATAAATGATCTGGTATTGTGAGCTGAAATTTCACAGACACATTCTGGGGACACCAAAGATTTATAACACATCTTGATGGGGATAATATGTCACCTTTAAAGTGTGTTGCTGGTCTTAAAGTCACCATGAAATCAAAACAGATGATTCTAATTTTGTTGTTGTTGTTGTTGATATTTTAATGATTTATGGGTGCACATCACTATTGTGTTGATAATCTTGTAAATGTGACTGAGAAAACTAGCAGCTCCTCTAAAATGACCTTCTTGTCCTCATTCTCCTGCCAGATGAAGACACTTTTCAACATCCAGTTAATTCACAGTGAGAAAATCAAGTCCGGAACTACGATTAATCACATCTAAAATAAAAGTTTGTGTTTACATAATATGTGTGTGTGTGCTGTGTATAATTATTTTTGCATATATAAATACACAGTATATATGCATGTACAGTATATATTTAAGAAATATACATATACTGTATATATATTTAGCCATAATTTATATTATACAGTGGTGGTCAGAATTGATGGCACCCCTGGTAAATATGAATAAAAATAAAATAAATCTGCATTGTTTATCCTTTTGATCTTTCCTTCAAAAAAAAAATCGCAAAAACCTAGCCTATCATTGAAGTAAAAGAATTGAAATTGGGGGGTAAATCACATTATGAAATAAACGTTTTTCTCCAAAACACGTCGGCCACAATTATTGGCACCCCTAGAATTTTTTATGAGAAAAATATCTCTGAAGTATATTCCCATTAATATTTACCTTTTTTAGCACACCAGGGTGACTAGGAACATGAAATTGTCCAGCTATGACTTCTTGTTTCACAGGAGTTTAAATATGAGGAAACACAAAGGCCAAATTCCCTTAATCATCCATCACAATGAGTAAAACCACAGAATATAGTTCTGATGTGCAGCAAAAGATTGTTGAGCTTCACAAAATAGAAAGTGACTGTAAGACAATAGCTAAAGAATTGAAAATCCTCATTTTGACCATCAGGGCAATAATTAAGAAGTTATAATCAACTAAAGATGTTACGAATCTGCCTGGAAGAGGACGTGTGTCTATATTGTCTTAATGGATGGTGAGAATGAAAGTTTGAGTGGCCAAAGACTCTCCAAGGATCACAGATGGAGAATTGCAGGGTTTAGTTGAGTCTTGGGGTCAGAAAGCCTAAAAAAAAATGATCAAACAACCCCTACATCCCCACATGTTGTTTGGGAGGGTTTCAAGAAAAATCCTCCTCGCTCCTCCAAAAACAATCTGCAGCATATTCAGTGGTCAGACACGACTGGATCTTCAAAAAGGACCGGATTCTGTGGTCAGATGAGACTAAAAAAGGGCTTTTTGGCAGCAAACCCAGCAGACGTGTTTGGTGCACACAGGGATGAAGAGTCCCCCATGCCTACGGTTAAATACACTGCTGGATCTTATATGTTGTGGGCCTATTTATTTGCTGGAGGTCCTGGACTTCTTGTTCAGATACATGGTATTATGGATTCTAGCAAATACAAACAGATAAAAAATCTAAACCTGACGGCCTTCTGCTAGAAATCTTATAATGGGCCGTGGTTGGATCTTCCATCAGGACAACGGTCCAAAACAAACATCAAAATCAACACAAAAATGGGTAACTGAGCACAAAATGAAGCTTCTGCCATGACCGTCCCAGTCCCCTAAACTGAACACTATAGAAGATGAGTGGGCTGAACTGAAGAGGAGAAGCACCAACATGAACTTGTGAATCTGAAGGATCTGGAGAGATTCTCTGTGGAGGAATGGTCTCTGATCTCGTCAGGTGTTCTCCAAACTCATCAGGCATTATAGGAGAAAACTCAGATCTGTTATCTTGGCAAAAGGAGGTTGCAAAAAGTATTTAATAACAGGGTGCCAACAATTATGGCCAGCGTGTTTTGGAGAAAAACATTTATTTTATAATGTGATTTACCCCCCACTTTCAATTCTTTTACTTCAATGAAAGGTTAGATTTTTGTGAATTTTTTGAATGAAAGATCAAAAGGATAAACAATGCAGATTTATTTTTTACAGCCATTTTTTATCATATTTATCAGGGGTGCCATCAATTTTGACCACCACTGTATAGAAATATAAATGTTATATATAAACACATTTTTCTTAAATATATACATGCATGTGTGTGTATTTATATACAAACATTGTACACAACACACACACACACACACACACACACACATATTATGTAAACACAAACTTTTATTTTAGATGCGATTAATCGTTGCCCAGCAGTAATATTCATTTAAATCTATTACACAAGTTGGTTGAATCAACAATAAGATACAATATCCCAGATGACATAAATATATTCTAAGAACATTTCACTATCGTTCCTGTTATATTGTTCCATATTGTTTCTGAACATCTAAAACGTCCAGTTTTAAAAATATGTTTCTTGTTGAGGAAACATTACATTGTATCATTCTTCAAACATTATGGAATGTTACTTTTGAATGTTCTCTGAACGTTCTGAAACAAGTAACATTTAAAAAATGTTTGATGAACGTCCAACTGAAACCATTAAGAAAAAAACACTCCATGAATGATGTATAAATAATGTTTTTGTGTTAATGCTGTTTATTTGATCAGGTATCTGAGGAATAAATGAGGCCATGTACAAATGTTCTTCAGTCCTGATGATCAGCCTGTTAGTATCTTGTAATTCTGGCTGCTCACTTTCCATAATCACGTACATTTTCCTCAAAAACTGTCACGAGATGCAAAAGTATTTAATCACAAACAGAAGAAAGAGAGAGAAAGTCATCATGACATGAGAAGGTCTTAAGATGTCATTCTAAACATCTTTAAAGATCAACTTCTTCAGAAATATTGAAATATGAAAGCATACACATTCAGTAAACCTATGAAAAAATGTCTTATTTTATCCATTTACTAAACTGCAGTAATAAAGCCATCAGATGTCCATCAAATCATCATTTGCTCTGTTGCTCATGATCATGAGTTTTCATATTCATATACAGTGTTTGAGGCACCGCAGGAGAAAAGGCTGGTTCTCTGTTTCATCTATTAGATGTTCAGAGCAACAGCGCAGAAACGGGATTAGAATGAGAGTTGAGCTGTAGAGCTGCACATAAATATTGTGTGCTGTTGTTGCGGTCAGCGCTGGGCTTTCTGCTGTATTGTTGCTGCACTTTTGGCTGTATTTTAATACTATTGCTTTGCCAATATCACAGTCAATACTCTTCAGCGGCCGGAGCGCATCGGCACGAGTTCTGCTCCACAACGATTCCCAATACCACTGACGGCAAACCATTGATTCATCGAGGAGAACGGCGTGACACACACCGGCACGCGTGTTTACTGAAGTGTGTTCGGCCTTTTCTGATCCAGCTTTCTCGCTCTCAAACTCGCTCGCTCTCAGACTCACTCACTCTCAGACTCACTCACTCTCAGACTCGCTCGCTCTCAGGACGATGCAAACGCCACAATCCCACTATGAATTTTTCATAACATCATGCTCAATACTAAACGCAATAAGTGTTTCTTGTAAGATGACTCCCTGGCACTTACAGCGATTGAGCGTGTTTCCATTCTCAGAGTCGTGAGTGTGTGTGTGTGTGTGTGTGTGTGTGTGTGTGTGTGTGTGTGTGTGTGTGTGAGAGAGAGACACACAGAAGGTCATGTCAACAGATCTGCCCTGACCAGATTCACTCCTAAACTAGAACATCTCAAATCCCTTTAGGAAGATACACTACACCGACGCATGAGTAATCTGTGTTCATCTGGACAACACACACACACACACACAAGTGTTTCAGTGTGTTTCGCAAGCGTTTCAGTGTTTCGCAAGTGTTTCAGTGTGTTTCGCAAGCGTTTCAGTGTTTCGCAAGTGTTTCAATGTGTTTCGCAAGTGTTTCAATGCATTTCGTAAGTGTTTCAATGTGTTTCGCAAGTGTTTCAATGTGTTTCGCAAGTGTTTCAGTGTGTTTCGCAAGTGTTTCAATGTGTTTCGTAAGTGTTTCAATGTGTTTCGCAAGTGTTTCAGTGTGTTTCGCAAGTGTTTCAGTGTGTTTCGCAAGTGTTTCAATGTGTTTCGCAAGTGTTTCAATGCATTTCGCAAGTGTTTCAGTGTTTCGCAAGTGTTTCAATGCATTTCGCAAGTGTTTCAGTGTGTTTCGCAAGTGTTTCAGTGCATTTCGCAAGTGTTTCAATGTGTTTCGCAAGTGTTTCAGTGTGTTTCGCAAGCGTTTCAGTGTTTCGCAAGTGTTTCAGTGTGTTTCGCAAGCGTTTCAGTGTTTCGCAAGTGTTTCAATGTGTTTCGCAAGTGTTTCAATGCATTTCGTAAGTGTTTCAATGTGTTTCGCAAGTGTTTCAGTGTGTTTCGCAAGTGTTTCAGTGTGTTTCGCAAGTGTTTCAGTGTGTTTCGCAAGCGTTTCAGTGTTTCGCAAGTGTTTCAATGTGTTTCGCAAGTGTTTCAATGCATTTCGTAAGTGTTTCAATGTGTTTCGCAAGTGTTTCAGTGTGTTTCGCAAGTGTTTCAGTGTGTTTCGCAAGTGTTTCAATGTGTTTCGCAAGTGTTTCAATGCATTTCGCAAGTGTTTCAGTGTTTCGCAAGTGTTTCAATGCATTTCGCAAGTGTTTCAGTGTGTTTCGCAAGTGTTTCAATGCATTTCGCAAGTGTTTCAATGTGTTTCGCAAGTGTTTCAGTGTGTTTCGCAAGTGTTTCAATGTGTTTCGCAAGTGTTTCAGTGTGTTTCGCAAGTGTTTCAATGTGTTTCGCAAGTGTTTCAATGCATTTCGCAAGTGTTTCAGTGTGTTTCGCAAGTGTTTCAGTGTGTTTCGCAAGTGTTTCAATGTGTTTCGCAAGTGTTTCAGTGCATTTCGTAAGTGTTTCAGTGTGTTTCGCAAGTGTTTCAGTGTGTTTCGCAAGTGTTTCAGTGTGTTTCGCAAGTGTTTCAGTGTGTTTCGCAAGTGTTTCAGTGCATTTCGTAAGTGTTTCAGTGTGTTTCGCAAGTGTTTCAGTGTGTTTCGCAAGTGTTTCAGTGTGTTTCGCAAGTGTTTCAGTGTGTTTCGCAAGTGTTTCAGTGTGTTTCGTAAGTGTTTCAGTGTGTTTCGCAAGTGTTTCAGTGTGTTTCGCAAGTGTTTCAATGCATTTCGTAAGTGTTTCAGTGTGTTTCGCAAGTGTTTCAGTGTGTTTCGCAAGTGTTTCAGTGTGTTTCGTAAGTGTTTCAGTGTGTTTCGCAAGTGTTTCAGTGTGTTTCGCAAGCGTTTCAGTGTGTTTCGCAAGTGTTTCAGTGCATTTCGTAAGTGTTTCAGTGTGTTTCGCAAGTGTTTCAGTGTGTTTCGCAAGTGTTTCAGTGTTTCGCAAGCGTTTCAGTGCATTTCGTAAGTGTTTCAGTGTGTTTCGCAAGTGTTTCAGTGTGTTTCGCAAGTGTTTCAGTGTGTTTCGCAAGTGTTTCAGTGCATTTCGTAAGTGTTTCAGTGTGTTTCGCAAGTGTTTCAGTGTGTTTCGCAAGTGTTTCAATGCATTTCGCAAGTGTTTCAGTGTGTTTCGCAAGTGTTTCAGTGCATTTCGTAAGTGTTTCAGTGTGTTTCGCAAGTGTTTCAGTGTGTTTCGCAAGTGTTTCAGTGTGTTTCGCAAGTGTTTCAGTGCATTTCGTAAGTGTTTCAGTGTGTTTCGCAAGTGTTTCAGTGTTTCGCAAGTGTTTCAGTGTGTTTCGCAAGCGTTTCAGTGTGTTTCGCAAGTGTTTCAGTGCATTTCGTAAGTGTTTCAGTGTGTTTCGCAAGTGTTTCAGTGTGTTTCGCAAGTGTTTCAGTGTTTCGCAAGCGTTTCAGTGCATTTCGTAAGTGTTTCAGTGTGTTTCGCAAGTGTTTCAGTGTGTTTCGCAAGTGTTTCAGTGTGTTTCGCAAGTGTTTCAGTGCATTTCGTAAGTGTTTCAGTGTGTTTCGCAAGTGTTTCAGTGTGTTTCGCAAGTGTTTCAGTGTGTTTCGCAAGCGTTTCAGTGCATTTCGTAAGTGTTTCAGTGTGTTTCGCAAGTGTTTCAGTGCATTTCGCAAGTGTTTCAGTGTGTTTCGCAAGTGTTTCAGTGTGTTTCGCAAGCGTTTCAGTGCATTTCGTAAGTGTTTCAGTGTGTTTCGCAAGTGTTTCAGTGTGTTTCGCAAGTGTTTCAGTGTGTTTCGCAAGTGTTTCAGTGCATTTCGTAAGTGTTTCAGTGTGTTTCGCAAGTGTTTCAGTGTGTTTCGCAAGTGTTTCAGTGTGTTTCGCAAGCGTTTCAGTGTTTCGCAAGTGTTTCAGTGTGTTTCGCAAGTGTTTCAGTGCATTTCGTAAGTGTTTCAATGTGTTTCGCAAGTGTTTCAGTGTGTTTCGCAAGTGTTTCAGTGTGTTTCGCAAGTGTTTCAGTGTGTTTCGCAAGTGTTTCAATGTGTTTCGCAAGTGTTTCAATGCGTTTCGCAAGTGTTTCAATGTGTTTCGCAAGTGTTTCAATGTGTTTCGCAAGTGTTTCAATGTGTTTCGCAAGTGTTTCAATGTGTTTCGCAAGTGTTTCAGTGTGTTTCGCAAGTGTTTCAATGTGTTTCGCAAGTGTTTGAATGCATTTCGCAAGTGTTTCAGTGTGTTTCGCAAGTGTTTCAATGCATTTCGCAAGTGTTTCAGTGTGTTTCGTAAGTGTTTCAGTGTGTTTCGCAAGTGTTTCAATGTGTTTCGCAAGTGTTTCAATGTGTTTCGCAAGTGTTTCAGTGTGTTTCGCAAGTGTTTCAATGTGTTTCGCAAGTGTTTCAATGCATTTCGCAAGTGTTTCAATGTGTTTCGCAAGTGTTTCAATGTGTTTCGCAAGTGTTTCAGTGTGTTTCGCAAGTGTTTCAATGTGTTTCGCAAGTGTTTCAATGTGTTTCGCAAGTGTTTCAGTGTGTTTCGCAAGTGTTTCAATGCATTTCGCAAGTGTTTCAGTGTTTCGCAAGTGTTTCAATGCATTTCGCAAGTGTTTCAGTGTGTTTCGCAAGTGTTTCAATGTGTTTCGCAAGTGTTTCAGTGCATTTCGCAAGTGTTTCAATGTGTTTCGCAAGCGTTGCAGTGTGTTTCGCAAGTGTTTCAATGCATTTCGCAAGTGTTTCAGTGTGTTTCGCAAGTGTTTCAGTGCGTTTCGCAAGTGTTTCAGTGTGTTTCGCAAGCGTTTCAGTCTTTCGCAAGTGTTTCAGTGTGTTTCGCAAGTGTTTCAGTGTGTTTCGCAAGTGTTTCAGTGTTTCGCAAGTGTTTCAGTGTGTTTCGCAAGTGTTTCAATGTGTTTCGCAAGTTTTTCAGTGTGTTTCGCAAGTGTTTCAGTGTGTTTTGCAAGTGTTTCAAATGTCTGTGCAAGTCTAATGTGAACACACAAGTGTTTCAATGTGTTTCATCCCATACGGCCTCCCATAGCCTCCCATAGGCCTCCCATAGCCTCCCATAGTCCCACACCCACACACACACACACACACACACACACACACACACACACACACACACACACACACACACTCTCTCTCTCTCTCTCTCACACACACACACACACACACAAACACACACACACACACACACAGACAATCAAACAAACAAACACACACACACACACACACACACACACACACACACACACACACAATGACTTTGACTGGATTTGGCCATTTAAATGATTTACAGGATTTACATTTTCTGCCTCAAACTACTTCAGTCAGGAGTCATGATCAGATATTCTAATCTCAAAGGCTTTGTGTGTTTGATATTTGATATTACATGATATTACATGATCACTTTATGATAGAGTTCATCAGGAATGAGACAGAATGAGCTGGTCCGGTTCCTGAGGTCAATACAATCATAGAACGTTCCAATTAAGTTATGAAAACATTATTTTTGAAACAAGTAACATTTAAATCCCGAACTGAAACGGTTTAGGAAACTACGCTCCATGAATGATGGAATAATGTTTTTGTGCTAATGTTTTGAGAACATTATTATAACTTTGAATGAACGTTCTATTAAAGTTACTGGAAGAATGTTTGTTCATAACTTTAAGAGAATCTTGCCCTATTGTTCCCTGTCAATACATTGATTAAGTGAACTATTATCTTTAATTCTCATTAACTAACTCAAGGTCTGGTTTAAGGCAGGTATGATATTATGATATTATGATATGAGTTTTGGTTTGCGATCATCAGTACTGAACGTGTGGTTTGCAGCAGAGAGACTGATGAGAGACAGATTACTGTCATAAGAGCAAGGGAAACTGTACTGTACATCAGTGTGTGTGTGAACAGGTCATCGTCCACCGTTACACACACTCGGCGTGTCGCTGTGGTTTATCAGTGATATATCACGCTTGTTCCTGGACATCATGAATCATGAATCCTGTTCTCTCTCATGAAAAATGTAGCGAGAGGGAATCCTGTGCAAGTCTGGAGCTGCTCCACAGGGGTATACTCAGTGTGTGTGAGTGTGAGTGTGTGTGTGTGTGTGTGTGTGTGTGTGTGTGTGTGTGTGTGTGTGTGTGTGTGTGAGTGAGTGAGTGTGTGTGTGTGTGTGTGTGTGTGTGTGTGAGAGAGAGAGAGAGAGAGAGAGAGAGAGAGAGAGAGAGAGAGAGAGCAACCCAGTGTTTGAGTAGTTTTTGTGTAACCCAGATCCTGGGTCAGACGTAACAACCCAGTGTTTGTGGAGTTTTTGTGTTACCCAGATCCTGGGTCAGACGTAACAACCCAGTGTTTGAGTAGTTTTTGTGTTACCCAGATCCTGAGTCAGATGTAACAACTCTTCCTTTCTTTCAGGATAAATCAAGAATAAAGTATACACTGTATTAATGAAACAAAACCACATAATTGTACTAGATGTGTGTGAAATTAATGTGGGAATAAATAAATACTCTGAACACCAAGTAGGTTTACACAAACTGAAAGTCTCCCCGACCCTTTGACCTCGTTTCTCATGTGAAATGGCTTGAAGAAGCGGGAGAATCTGTGTTTCCGCTGTAAAGCTGTTTCGTCTCAATATCACGCTCGACTGGAGTGTGTTTTCCTGCGCCGGCACCAGAGTGCCCAGAAAACAGTAAAGTGTCAGGCCGTAATCCGGTTATCTCGGGCGTGATGGATTAAAGCACAGTCGGGGAGACGCTTCTCCAACATTAGGGTGTCTGAGATGTCAGGTCATTAATAGCTCTCCTTCAGACACTGCATTAGCTTTATTAGCAGATCCCACTCGGAGCACTTCAGCTCTTTCAGTTCTACTTTCTGGTGTGTGTTTCCCCGTATAAACGCTGTAACTCGCGGCTTCACTACTATAGTACGATGCATCGTTGAAGAAATCAACTATAGTCACGACTGTTTCCCGAAACCGTATTGTCGTAAATTGGTCGTTCAATCAAGTTGGTTAATGACGTCACGCAGGAGTAATAACTTTAATGATTCTGTTTGAGATCGAATTAACGCTAGACTTTTTGCTATAAATTTTGCTATAAATTACGGACATGCATCTGAGGACTATTTCTCATTTTTCTCAGTTATTTTGCTTTATTTCCAGATTCGATCTTAGTCTCGTTCTTACGCACTAGAGCTCGTTCACACATGCGCACTCTTCATAAACTACGCTTTAAATCTCTTGACAAACTAAAAGACGTAAATGACATTTGTGTGTATTCTAAATAAAAGATATAGATTGTACTGAATGTCAGCTTGCTTATTTTGCTCAAGATCAGGATTTATTGAGTCCACATGTCATGCAAACTAGAAACTCTGCTTCTAACCACAGGTCGAGATCTGTCGCTCAAACACACAACTCTGCGATGCTGTTTGTGAATGTTCGTTAGAACTATAGTTTCGGGAAACACAGACTCGTTGAACTGCTGATAACGACACAACTTGAGACCATATTTGGCTAACGATGCTTTTGGGAAATGCACTCCTCCTCGATTTTTCGTTTCTCGTAAGCCTTCTCTTGGTGATTTCTCATCTAAATCTCAATAACCTAATAGCTCTAATGTGTGAAAATTGATTTTTAGGAACATGCAAACCTTGACCTGCTATTCAATTTCTTGTTCACTTTGTATTTTTCATCTAGCTTTGCCTGTGATTTATGGCAGGTCGTTATCGATAAGCTGCGATTGATTTTTCAGTGACGCTGAACGAGGGTTTCGGAGGCGTGTGGGATTGAGATGAAGACTTTCAGGGAGAGATCATCCCATCCTTCTCCCGTCCCGAGAGAGGAAAAGTGAGTGGTTTAATCACAGCTGAGCTCTCTATGATTGCTTTAAGTGTCCTTGCCTGGGAACCTCCGAGCGGATCCGAGGATATCCGATCCCAGGTGTGTTCTGGGAGGAAAATCTGACCCGAGACCTGCTAGGAAACTCGAGATGCACCTTTGTGTGGACAACTTCAATTGACCCCGAACATGCACTGCAAAAAATGCTTTTTCTTAATTAGTATTTTTGTCTTGTTTCCAGCCCAAATATCGAAATATTCTTGAATCAAGATGCATTTACTAGAAGTGTAAAATGACATACGATATTATTATGTCTTGTTTTCTGGTGGTATAAATCAAAATGAAGTGATTTGTTGCTTAAAATAAAAGCAAAATTATCTGCCAATGGGGAAAGAAAAATAATCTTAATTCAAACAGAAACAGGATTATTTTTCTTACCCATAAATTGTGACGTAGTTAATCTGGTTTATGTCTTTGTTTCACTTTTTTTTTTGGCTAATAGAAATTTGAATGGCGGGTAACTTAAAAATTTCATAGCCAAATTGGCCGGCGAGTAAAAAAGTTAATTTCAAACCCTGGTCGTAACCCTTCCCCTGAGCTTCCGGCTCCTGATCTCAGTGTTGGGGACACAGGTATCCGTTTATCCGTGGAGGTTTGATCCGTGCACATGGAGAGGAGCCCAGTCGGGATTATCTTTCCCCTGAGGGAGAGTTGTAATTAGGTAATTGACTGATGCACAGAGCAGGTGCATGTATCCGTTACAGCAGGGCTCGACCTGTTCATTATTAAACACTGACCCTCTCCGGCGCTTGTGCCGAGTGAAAGTCCTTGGAAGATTCGCTCGGAGGTGGGATCGTAATTACACATGCAATTCGCTCTCCTGTCAGTGAAAACTGCTGTTAGTTTTGCTCATGAGCCACATGATCTCAGCGAACAGAAGAAACAACACTCTAAAACATCTTGGGTTATATTTTCTACCCAGATCCTGGGTCAGACGTAACAACCCAGTGTTTGGGTAGTTTTTGTGTTACCCAGATCCTGGGTCAGACGTAACAACCCAGTGTTTGGGTAGTTTTTGTGTTACCCAGATCCTGGGTCAGACGTAACAACCCAGTGTTTGAGTAGTTTTTGTGTTACCCAGATCCTGGGTCAGACGTAACAACCCAGTGTTTGAGTAGTTTTTGTGTTACCCAGATCCTGGGTCAGACGTAACAACCCAGTGTTTGAGTAGTTTTTGTGTTACCCAGATCCTGGGTCAGACGTAACAACCCAGTGTTTGGGTAGTTTTTGTGTTACCCAGATCCTGGGTCAGGCTTAACAACCCAGTGTTTGTGTAGTTTTTGTGTAACCCAGATCCTGGGTCAGACGTAACAACCCAGTGTTTGGGTAGTTTTTGTGTTACCCAGATCCTGGGTCAGACGTAACAACCCAGTGTTTGTGTCTTCTTTGTGTAACCCAGATCCTGGGTCAGACGTAACAACCCAGTGTTTGTGTAGTTTTTGTGTAACCCAGATCCTGGGTCAGACGTAACAACCCAGTGTTTGTGTAGTTTTTGTGTAACCCAGATCCTGGGTCAGATGTAACAACCCAGTGTTTGTGTCTTCTTTGTGTAACCCAGATCCTGGGTCAGACATAACAACCCAGTGTTTGAGTAGTTTTTGTGTAACCCAGATCCTGGGTCAGACGTAACAACCCAGTGTTTGTGTAGTTTTTGTGTTACCCAGATCCTGGGTCAGACGTAACAACCCAGTGTTTGTGTCTTCTTTGTGTAACCCAGATCCTGGGTCAGACTTAACAACCCAGTGTTTGAGTAGTTTTTGTGTAACCCAGATCCTGGGTCAGACGTAACAACCCAGTGTTTGTGTCTTCTTTGTGTAACCCAGATCCTGGGTCAGACGTAACAACCCAGTGTTTGAGTAGTTTTTGTGTAACCCAGATCCTGGGTCAGACTTAACAACCCAGTGTTTGAGTAGTTTTTGTGTAACCCAGATCCTGGGTCAGACGTAACAACCCAGTGTTTGTGTCTTCTTTGTGTAACCCAGATCCTGGGTCAGACGTAACAACCCAGTGTTTGAGTAGTTTTTGTGCAACCCAGATCCTGGGTCAGACTTAACAACCCAGTGTTTGAGTAGTTTTTGTGTAACCCAGATCCTGGGTCAGACGTAACAACCCAGTGTTTGTGTCTTCTTTGTGTAACCCAGATCCTGGGTCAGACGTAACAACCCAGTGTTTGAGTAGTTTTTGTGTAACCCAGATCCTGGGTCAGACGTAACAACCCAGTGTTTGTGTAGTTTTTGTGTAACCCAGATCCTGGGTCAGACGTAACAACCCAGTGTTTGTGTCTTCTTTGTGTAACCCAGATCCTGGGTCAGACGTAACAACCCAGTGTTTGAGTAGTTTTTGTGTAACCCAGATCCTGGGTCAGACGTAACAACCCAGTGTTTGTGTCTTCTTTGTGTAACCCAGATCCTGGGTCAGATGTAACAACCCAGTGTTTGGGTAGTTTTTGTGTTACCCAGATCCTGGGTCAGGCGTAACAACCCAGTGTTTGTGTAGTTTTTGTGTAACCCAGATCCTGGGTCAGACGTAACAACCCAGTGTTTGGGTAGTTTTTGTGTTACCCAGATCCTGGGTCAGGCGTAACAACCCAGTGTTTGTGTAGTTTTTGTGTTACCCAGATCCTGGGTCAGACGTAAGATCCCAGTGTTTGGGTAGTTTTTGTGTTACCCAGATCATGGGTCAGACATAACAACCCAGTGTTTGTGTAGTTTTTGTGTTACCCAGATCCTGGGTCAGACGTAACAACCCAGTGTTTGTGTAGTTTTTGTGTAACCCAGATCCTGGGTCAGACGTAACAACCCAGTGTTTGTGTAGTTTTTGTGTTACCCAGATCCTGGGTCAGACGTAACAACCCAGTGTTTGTGTAGTTTTTGTGTAACCCAGATCCTGGGTCAGACGTAACAACCCAGTGTTTGGGTAGTTTTTGTGTTACCCAGATCCTGGGTCAGACGTAACA
>NC_137126.1:542500-612500 GCF_949319135.1 Squalius cephalus | reverse complement strand
CAGAGGTCACAGCCAAAACATCACGCTCTTATTCATCAGAAGATTAATATCACGTTCTCTGTTTATGAGTGTGTCTGATTGTTGAACAGACTTGTGTTGCTCTTTTCATATTAAGCCGAGATGCTAAATAACGAAACCTGAACCAAAATGTTCAATGAAAATAGCAAAAGTTCAAAATGTAAATCGAAAAATGAAATATGTGTCTCTTCATTTATAACAGTTGCGCATTTATAACACACACACACCCTGAAAGAGCCGTACTTACGCCACGTCACACACATACGCCACGTCACACACACACACACACACACACACGCCACGTCACACACACACGCCACGTCACGGTCACACACACACGCCACGTCACGGTCACACACACACACGTGATTTATGAAGACAATCTTGCGTACGAACATTAGAGACGGAGCTGTTCTGGAGACACCGATGGAGATCTGAGCGACCGATGAAGGAAAACACTTTAATATTCATTATGAGTCCTAATCATAAACACAGTGATGTTCACAATAACAGTTTAAATACATAAAATAATGTTTTAAACTCTGTTTTACATCTGATATACACATTTAGATTAAATATGCCATTCTCATTTTTTATATTCTAATAAATAGAAATATTAGTAGTGTATGCGCTGCTGTGAACACTTTTCCTGAGGAATGCTGTGTTTTGTTTGCTTAGCGCATAATAATAGCGCAGAAATATCAATAATGCACAATAAGGCCTATCTTTAGACACATGATAACAGCAGAACTCGTGGTCTGAGAAAATATTTACATACAAATAATGATCAATAATGCGCAATAAGCTGTAAAATAATAAATGTATTGTGATTTATTTCTTCAAAAACAAGGCAAGGATACTAGGGAATACTAAATGATTGTTATCAATGTAACGTGACGCACATCCGTATCTCATATTCTCCTAATGTCTCGCACCGTTAAACATGGAATCTCGTGGATGAATATGCATATGCAAATGATATGCAGATGAAGATATGCATAGTAAAAGGAGGCGTTGTAAGGTCAGATATGGTTATTTCGGGTTGGAAACGCATGTGAACACAGTCTTCCTCTGACTGGGATGATAAAGGGAATCTTGTGCAGGTTCTGGCGTTCACACGCGTTCATAAGTCTGAATATTTGGTGGCTTTCGGTGCACAAACACTTTTAGGAAGGATCAGTTTTATAAATGAGAGCCCTGATGTGTCCATTTCTGGCAGATGGGTTCTGGAAGCTCATGGAAGAAGGGAATCTTTGAGGAATGCGAGCCTCTATGGGTCGGAAGTTTAGTGCCACTAAAAGACACTGTTAAACCCCGTTTTAAAAGTTCCTAAAAGCATTTCTGCTCTCAGGGGTTGTGGCACTTCAACAGTGATGGAGTTTGATGAAGGGCTGGAGACACACACACACACACACTGGTTTTCATTAAGGCCTGAGGTGTGTTTGACCAACAGATCGTGTGAATGTACAGTAATATTAAGACTGGACGTTCAAGTTTATCCTGTTCTCCATCAGGTGAAGACGAATGCATGATTGTCATAATCATTTGTTAACAAACTTGTATTCATTACTTTAATGAGCTCATTGTTTCTGCTTAAATTATTACATTGTTTAAATGAATACATTTTTAGCTAACTGTGATTTTGTATATGTGTATTTCTGAAATGCATAACTGACACAGTCTCCTCTGATATCAGATCTCTGTAAACTGTAATGCGGACTCATGCATTTTCTGTAAAGCTGCTTTGAAACGATGTGAATTGAATTGAATTGTGCGGAAACCTTTTCATCTTCTCATCTTGAATCTGCTCTCATTCCTCATTCATGACTGAGCGTTTGTGCATTAAAACTGCAGAGCTTCTGGTCAGTGTAAAGATCAGACCTTGCCTCTCACTTACATCTCATAAAAATCATTTTTATTAGCACTTTCGGCCTTTATTAGCGCTATTCCAGAGTCGGAAAAATGCTTTCTGTGGGAAAGAGCTTCTCAGAAGATGGAGAGACTCTGGTCAGAGCTGGAGGACAAACTATTGTTCATCGACTGAACAGCATATTACAGTATAATAATAACAGAATATTAAAGTCTCTGAAGTTTGCTCTGATTACATGTATCGTGAGGAGATTACGGCGGATGATAAAACGCGAGTGAACTCTATCAGTCGGCCCAGACGTGAGGAGCGACTCAAACACACTCGATGTTTGACTGGATTACAGCGATGCTTGTGTTGTTTGAGTTCACTGTACAAACACACAGATCTGCTCCGATTAATCCAATCCCGAGATCCCGAGATCTGCCTGTGTATCTGTTGATGATGAGGATTGAGATCTCTGGAAAAGAGCCGCATCTGGACCTTCTCTGACGTCCACTAATCTGAACTGATGAGATTTATCAATATCAGCCTCATCTCACAGACATAATCACGTTACAGACGTTATTTGTGCATCTGCCATTTTGTTTGTTTTTATGTCCAATGGATGTTTTTTTGTGTGTTTTTTTCTAAGTCAGGGATATTTGATCCGTTGTAACAAAAGTTCTTGCATTGATTCAAAAGCATTACTTTAATTTGTGGAATAAATTCAGGATATTACTTGTATGAAACATGTTCCTTGAATCCTAATGCATGCGTGACTCTTTATTTGTGGAATATTTCCATCTTCTGGGATGATAAAAACAACATTCCAGAACTGATTATAATAGCTATAAAAATTGCATTATTATTTTTCATCTTTGAGATGTTAAAGTTCTGCCCGGACTATTTAATTTCCCCTCTATAATTGATTTAAAATCAGGAAAATTCTATTTTGGACTTTGGAAAATCATATTTGAATGTAATGGTGTTTTGGGAAACGCAGTTATTAGACGTGCTTTTGGGAAAAACATCCCCCGGATACATTTAAAGAATATTCATTCATAAACAATTCATTTCATTTAGTTAAATTATAATTTTCTTCCATGAAATGAATCAAGTGATATAGATCATGTCAGATTGTCCAATTTTTCCTTTAGAAGCTGAAGAGTGTCATTACATCCCATCAACACGAGACACACACACACACACACACACACACACACACACACACACACACACACACACACATATGAGTGCTGATCAGCGCTTTATGGTTTTATTCCAGAATAAAAGAGATGTTTTGATTTTCATGCTTCCAAGTTTAGTAGTGCTAAAACTGAAGGATCTATCAAATGCAGTTTTTCCGGTGTGTGTGTGTGTGTGTGTGTGGGTGAGGGTCTCTGGTGTTTCCTCTAGTCAGGCACAGCAGGAGAAATGAATCACAGTGACGAACGACACGCTCTTCACTAAAGACGTTAAACTGAACAAATGGATCTTTAATTTACGACGAGCTTCAGTCAGCACTAAACACTAAACACACTAAACCTAAACAAAATATTTGTATATATTAATACACACATTTGCATGCATATATTTAAGAAAATGTTTTATTTATATATAAAATATTTATATTTAGAAATAATATCAATTATGTATAAATACAGTAGTCAACATTTGAAGTGGATCAAAATCTTTCATTAAAGTTATATATGAATTTTGAATAATGTCTTAGGACAACTCTGATGAACTTATTTGATTCAGTTCAAATGTTCACTGTATATATACAGTATGTACAGGCAACTATTTCTTAAATATATACATGCATATGGGTGTATTTATATATACAAAATAATTATACACAGCACACACACATATATTATGTAAACACAAACTTTTATCTTGGATGTGATTAATCGTTACCCAGCACTAAAATATATATAAATAGCACATTTCAGGGCAAAGAACACAGTGAATGTTCCAGCTGAGACATGAAACACCGCAGGACTGACGCAGCCCGTGGAGTCTAATCGCTGTGATGAAGCACATATACAATAAGTGTATATATATATATATATATATGAAGAAGCGGAGGCGTGTGGGCCGGTCCCGAAACGCTTTAATCATCCAGTCTCTAATGAACGGAGGCTGAGAGTCTGAGGACTGAGGAAGAGGGACGGCGATCTCTGGAAATGATTACTGACTCATTTCCTTGTTTATCGTGCCTTTGAAAGAGAGAGACCGGCCCAGCGCTCCTTCTTCTCTCCTCCTTCTCTCCTTCTTCGCTCCACTCTTCTCTGATCATTGTTGGCCCACTTTGGCGCACTAGATCAATCCTGCTTCCTTTCTGTACCTCCTCGTTCCCTTGTTTCCCTCGAGTGGGAGAGCCAGCTTAGTCTGAAGTTAATGGCTGGAAATCTCCAACTAACCTCCCCAACAGCTGTCTCTTCAGCCGCTTTCTTTTTCTCCTTACGATTCCTTCCTTTCTTACGAGTTCCCCCTCGTTGTTTTGTTTTCCCGTTCTCTCCTCCCCGAACCAATCAAAAGGAGGATGAAGGCAATGGGTCCACTTGTTGATAAAACAACCACTCAAGCCGAGTTTCTCAAAATTGGCTTTCTACACACAAGTGTGTGGAGGCCGGAAGGGAGGTGAAGGACATGCTCTCTTGTTTTCATCCGAGTCTTGTTGAAAAGAAGAATAGAGAAAGCCTGGCCGTTGGACTTGTCTTTCATTCGGAGTCCACCCTCAAAAGGCAATTGGGGTTTTGGGTCCCGGCGGAGCGAGCATTAATGACGTAAGCTCAGCGTACTGAACTTCACCCAACACGGCCTCATTCTAGATGGGTTTGAAGGAGTTCAGAGATCCCAGAATCTATGGTGTCCATAAAAAAGGTTAAAAACAACCCAACATCTGGGTAAATATAGGACAGAAGACATGTCGGGTTAATTTTACTCAGCAAACTGGGTTCTTTATTTGACCCATCATACTGGGTTGATTCATTTTTACTATAGAACTACAGTAGTTTTTTACTTATTACTTCATACATGAATTGATGTTTATGGATTAACTTAAATCCTCAAAACTTAAAAAAAAAAAAAAATACTCCACACAAACTCTAGTTTGCATGATAATTCCTTTATTTTTGATCATATTTTACAGTATGTACTGATTGATCTACTTTCCTGTTGCTCAACCAGTAGAGCGTTAGCGCTTGCAACGCTAAGGTCATGGGTTCGATTCCCAGGGAAAGCGAGAACTGATAAGGATGTAAATGTGTAGCTTGAAATGCAATGTAAGTCGCTTTGGACAAAAGTGTCTGCAAAATGCATAAATGTAAATGTGTAGTTTTGAATACATATTGCATACATTTAAGCTTGTTTAACAAATATTAGATGTAAAAATTAAAACATTTAGAAGTAATTTCAGTGTAATGGCCCAGTCTCTCTTGTCTTGTTTCCACTGTAACGTCTCTGGATCTCGAGAGCTTGTGTCGTGTTCAGCGGAGGATCTTATACGGAGACGCCCTGTGTTTCACTCGTTGCCGAAATATGCTGTGACTCCATAACCTTGAACCTCCAACTTTCTAAGCATTTACATTCTGTATTTTTTAAATAAATCATAAAATTGTATGCAAAGCATCAGGCATTTGCATCACGCGAAAAGACCGACGCCACACTTGTCTAGGAGACTGACATCGCGCCCCTGTATGTTGCTTTGCCAAAAATTAAACGATATACAGAACAAAAATGAATTTATAGATATAAAAAATTTACACAAAACTGTATTTTACAGGATCTGGGTAACACAAAAACTACACAAACACTGGGTTGTTACGTCTGACCCAGGATCTGGGTAACACAAAAACTACACAAACACTGGGTTGTTACGTCTGACCCAGGATCTGAGTAACACAAAAACTACACAAACACTGGGTTGTTACGTCTGACCCAGGATCTGGGTAACACAAAAACTACACAAACACTGGGTTGTTACGTCTGACCCAGGATCTGGGTAACACAAAAACTACACAAACACTGGGTTGTTACGTCTGACCCAGGATCTGGGTAACACAAAAACTACCCAAACACTGGGTTGTTACGTCTGACCCAGGATCTGGGTAACACAAAAACTACACAAACACTGGGTTGTTACGTCTGACCCAGGATCTGGGTAACACAAAAACTACACAAACACTGGGTTGTTACGACTGACCCAGGATCTGGGTAACACAAAAACTACACAAACACTGGGTTGTTACGTCTGACCCAGGATCTGAGTTACACAAAAACTACACAAACACTGGGTTGTTACGTCTGACCCAGGATCTGGGTAACACAAAAACTACACAAACACTGGGTTGTTACGTCTGACCCAGGATCTGGGTAACACAAAAACTACACAAACACTGGGTTGTTACGTCTGACCCAGGATCTGGGTAACACAAAAACTACCCAAACACTGGGTTGTTATGTCTGACCCAGGATCTGGGTAACACAAAAACTACACAAACACTGGGTTGTTACGTCTGACCCAGGATCTGGGTAACACAAAAACTACTTAAACACTGGGTTGTTACGTCTGACCCAGGATCTGGGTAACACAAAAACTACACAAACACTGGGTTGTTATGTCTGACCCAGGATCTGGGTAACACAAAAACTACACAAACACTGGGTTGTTACGTCTGACCCAGGATCTGGGTAACACAAAAACTACTTAAACACTGGGTTGTTACGTCTGACCCAGGATCTGGGTAACACAAAAACTACACAAACACTGGGTTGTTACGTCTGACCCAGGATCTGGGTAACACAAAAACTACACAAACACTGGGTTGTTACGTCTGACCCAGGATCTGGGTAACACAAAAACTACACAAACACTGGGTTGTTACGTCTGACCCAGGATCTGGGTTACACAAAAACTACACAAACACTGGGTTGTTACGACTGACCCAGGATCTGAGTAACACAAAAACTACACAAACACTGGGTTGTTACGTCTGACCCAGGATCTGGGTTACACAAAAGCTATCCAAAATTGACCCAAAAGCCTCAACCCAGGATTTGGGTAGAATAAATAACCCAGATGTTTTAGAGTGTACACGTGGGCTTCTAGCTTCACATGGACATGCTTAAAGCAAAAATGCACATATCCTTTACCAATTAAGTGGCGTTTGAACTGGTGTGGCAGCGACGACCCCGGCTCACTCCACCTGCTGTTTTTATTTGCTGGCATCTTTATGTTACAGTGATTAATGGACCAGAATGCCCCTCCTGAGAGCAAACGTGACCTTCCATTCACACACGTAGCCGGTTCATTATATCTCCCGTAATTTCCACTGACAAGTAAACAATTAACCTGTGTGTGCAGTAAGAGACCAGAATCAGGACACTCCTCGGCTTGATGACAACAAATGTTGTTCCTCCAGCATCTGTGTGAGTGTCTGCGAAGGTCCGCTCCGAACCCTGGATCCCTGGAGCCACACACACACTCATCTGAAGCCTGTGACGCTGGCGTCTACAGTACCAGGGCTGTTTTTTGCGATGTCAGACCTGTCAGCTTTTCACTTGCAATTAATATCTGCCTGCTTCAAGCTCATCAGTTGTCACAAGTTTAGCACCCAGTCACACGAGCGAACAAATCAGGCTAAGGCAGAATGACACCACTGGTGTGAAGGAAGATACTAATTCTGGATAATTAGCTGACAAGAGCATGAGAGAGAAAGGATGGAGGCGAGGAAGAAGGGAGGAGAGGGAAGTGGCAGTGCGTCGTAAGCGTTTCTGTCACCCGTTGATCTCTCTCTCTCTCTCTCTCTCTGTCCCTCTGACCTCTTTCCTGTCTTCTTTGTCCTAGGATCAAATCTTTCACAGTAGCACAGCTTTATAAAGCTCAGACGAAGCCTGAGGTCATAATTCTGCCTTTATTAGAGTAGCGATAATAGATAACAACGTTATTTTTAGACCAGTCTCTTGTTACCAAAGCAGAAGATGCCGTATTCCAGGGTGTCCTTAAACCCCGGGACACACCAAGCCGACGGTTAGCCGACTGAGTTTTCTCAGTGTGTTCCGCATGGTTCCACACCGTCGGCTGAAATTGGTCCTCGTCTGCTTTGTTTCGGCCGATTCGACATGTTGAATCGGCCTCGGTGCCGTCGGTGAGAGAGGGAACTCTGATTGGCTGTTCAGCTTAGTGAACGAATCAGTGAACGAGAATAATAGCAAAACAGCGAGCAAAGAAGTCAAAACGGTTCAGATAGAAGACTGTTCTAATGTTACGTCATCTTACACGAGTGTTCCTCAGCGAATATTTCAATATTAGCATGAGCGGAGTGGAAAAAAGAAAGTGTTTAGCAGGATTGATATTTAAAATGGTAAGCACTGCTTTGTTTATGGTTTGTGTTTCTGCAGCGTCGGTTTCCCTTTCTGAATGACGAATATAGATGAAAATATCTGCAGAAATGTCTCATTTACATGCAGGCGCATTATTAGAGTAGCGAAATTAGATGACAACGATATTTTTAGACAAATCTCTTGTTACTAAAGCAGAAGATGCCGTATTCCAGCGTGTCCTTAAAAAGCAAGGCTTTCGTGCAAATGGCTTTTTAGAAAAACTCAACATTTTTATAGGACTGAAATGCATATGCGTCAAAACCATGAGATCCCAACAATGCATGTCAACATAAATCCATTAATATTGATGATGAAAAAACAGCAAAACAGCTTTCTGTCTGCACAGTCCTTGAGGGAATGGATTGAGCATTCACTGAAAAACTCAATTTCCATTTGAATGCAGTTGCTTCTATTCTCAGCAGTCAGAGAAACGTTCCACTCAGAGTAACATGATCCAAGTGGCCAGTATGTACACAGCAATTAGTGACATCTTTCTTTCCAAATTTCCCTAATGTGGCCTTTATATATTTCGAGCATCATCTTTATTGGTGGGATGGTCATCTCTCAGAAGAGAACTTCTACTTGATTGTCATGAGTGGTGTGTGGATTAAAGGATTAGTTCACTTCAGAATTAAAACTTCCTGATTATTTATAGTGGACTTCATTGGGGTCCAACGGGTTGAAGGTCTAAAAGTCAGTTTCAGTGTAATCCTAACCCTAACCCTAACCATATATGCTCATCTTGCTCTAGCTGTGATGCGACACACATTACGTAATCAGGCTGAAAGGTCAAGCATGATGTAGGCGAAAGAACAGACCTAGGGTTTATAAAGCGAACATGCAAAGACTGAGTGAAACGACATTTACATTAAAAAAAAAAGAAAGAAAGAAAAGATAAAACAACGATGTCGGACCATTTTGAAGTTGGAGGAGAAAATGAGCTTTTTGAACCGGTACATGCGTGACCTTTCAACGTGATTACGTAATGCGTGAAGTCGTGGACGTGCAAGACCAGCATTTGTGGTTAAAAAGTATATAAATGTTTATTTTTTATAAAATGTCCGCTGGTTTGTCTAGATAAGACTCTTATTCCTCGGCTGGATCGTGTCGAGACTTTGAAGCTGCACTGAAACTCACATCTGGACCTTTGACCCGCTGGACCCCATTGAAGACACTATATGGAGAACAATCCTGGAGTGTTTTCCTCAAAAACCTTCATTTCTTTCCGACTGAAGAAAGACAGACATGAACATCTTGGATGACGTGGGGAGAGTAAATTATCAGGAAATTGTAATTCTGAAGTGAACTGACCCTTTAATACAGCCCATATCTGAGACTGTTGTCTACGACACAGCTGTAAAATATCACTGATGTAAATGTAATTCCCATCGTCGCCAGGATCTCTGACGCGTTCGGTGACCAGCGGTGTTTCTACAGGGTTGTGCTGGCGTAACATGACGGGTGTAAATCACAGAGTTTGGGGCATATAGCAGGTCATTATCACCATGTCTGCTTCATCAGGAGAAGATTAGACGACATTCTCTGCAGCGAAACACAGGAACAAGTCAAGTCACCTTTATTTATACAGCGCTTTTTACAACACAGAGTGTTTCAAAGCAGCTTTACAGAGATAACAGGAAAATAATCCAACAAAGTTTGTTTCCAGAAGAAAATAGTGTCACAGTCCAGTTTAAGTAAGATCAGTGATGGGTCATTTTTGTTGAAAAAATTATTAATTTAGTTCATTTATATATATATAGCCGCTCTGGAGAAAACCGTGATGTCATCGTCCAGCTCAGTTCAGTTCTCATATAATGGTATCAATGCAGGAGAGCAATAATATTGTTGAATATTAAGTGTCCCCAACTAAGCAAACCAAAAGCCAAAGGTGACAAAGGCGGGACAAAAAGAGGAACATCCGAGAGCCCGACGAGTACGTGTTCGCAACACACCTGGAAAAGAGGTGCAACTTCTGCGATCTGCAGCACTATTAATGGCAAGAAGGAATTATTGTTATTATTGTATAGTTACATACACACAATCAGCACAATAGTTCAAAGCAAGACCCAGGGCAGGGTCACTACAAGGTCACCTTTGAAGTACACACCCAACAGTGTAGTTGCAGACAAAACATATAAAACAAACAAGCATGAGTGTTTGTGCGACAGTAAGACTGTGACACTGACACTATAATTAGTCAGAGGTTATAAGCTTTGATTCTTGCCCAGAATTACTCTTGAAGCCAAAAAGCCAGTGGGCACGAGGAAGCTCAGGCTTTGTTTAAAGCACGCTGACATGAAAACACACTTGAAGGGGGAAAGAAACGTTCCGTGACTAATCCGAAGTGACATTTCGGATGTCAGAATTATCGCATCAGCCTGTGGGTTTTTGGTGTCCATTAAAAAAAAATTTGACGACCGTTGAAGTTACACCTCATCATTTATTGTTTTATTAACACTTATGCATTCATTTAAATCCATTAGGAACACTCTAAAAACTCTGGGTTAATTTTAGGTTGTTTTTACCCAAACACTGGGTTGTTATGTCTGACCCAGGATCTGGGTAACACAAAAACTACCCAAACACTGGGTTGTTACGTCGATCTGGGTAACACAAAAACTACTCAAACACTGGGTTGTTACGTCTGACCCAGGATCTGGGTAACACAAAAACTACTCAAACACTGGGTTGTTATGTTTGACCCAGGATCTGGGTAACACAAAAACTACACAAACACTGTTGTTACGTCTGACCCAGGGTCTGGGTAACACAAAAACTACCCAAACACTGGGTTGTTACGTCTGACTGACCCAGGATCTGGGTAACACAAGAAAACTACCCAAACACTGGGTTGTTACGTCTGACCCAGGATCTGGGTAACACAAGAAAACTACACAAACACTGGGTTGTTACGTCTGACCCAGGATCTGGGTAACACAAAAACTACTCAAACACTGGGTTGTTACGTCTGACCCAGGATCTGGGTAACACAAAAACTACTCAAACACTGGGTTGTTATGTTTGACCCAGGATCTGGGTAACACAAAAACTACACAAACACTGTTGTTACGTCTGACCCAGGGTCTGGGTAACACAAAAACTACCCAAACACTGGGTTGTTACGTCTGACTGACCCAGGATCTGGGTAACACAAAAACTACCCAAACACTGGGTTGTTACGTCTGACCCAGGATCTGGGTAACACAAAAACTACCCAAACACTGGGTTGTTACGTCTGACCCAGGATCTGGGTAACACAAAAACTACACAAACACTGTTGTTACGTCTGATCCAGGATCTGGGCAACACAAAAACTACACAAACATTGGGTTGTTACGTCTGACCCAGGATCTTGGTAACACAAAAACTACACAAACACTGGGTTGTTACGTCTGACCCAGGAGCTGGGTTACACAAAAACTACACAAACACTGAAAAAATAATCCAAAAACTGACCCAAAAGGCTCAACCCAGGATTTGGTTAGAAAAAATAACCCAAGATTTTTTAGAGTGAAGTCAAAGCTTTTTCTGACTTCATTTACTTTGACAGACATGCATAATTTTCAGCATGGCAGGAGATATTTACCAGCATCAAATCATGCACGGTGTAGCAAACGATTCATAGGAAAACTTGATTAGAGAAGTTAACCCCACAGTTGAGCCCATTCCACCTCTCTGGGCAGGGTTCAGGGGTCAGCGTACACCGGCTCCAAGACAGCGGAGGCCCTACATATTTGAAATGATATCCATTACTGTTTGTGACAGGCCTTCCCGAGCGCAGGCTTTGATGCTCTCTCAGACTGACAAGCTGAGTCCAGTGACACTGATGGCTTTGGGCACAAATCAGAGGCGGCTTCTCCATCCCGGCGCTCCGTGTTTTAGTGCCCCTCTTGTATCTCAGGAAGGCGTGAATGGGAAGAACGCATTAAAAGCCTAAATCCCATCCTCTCGACACTCTCTTATATCACTCCTCTCCTGTGCGCAGATGAGAGTTATCTTTAAAGGTCGTTGAAGAGACGAGGCAGACGGGAGTGAAGAGCGAGTGAAGGCCATGCGCATTACAGAACAAAAGAAGCTCTTTGCGCTGTGTGATTCTCTCTGACAACTAATGTATTCTGCTCTTGAGGGCTTTAAAAGCCAATTTACAGCATTTTTCTTGCAAGAATTTATTCACAGTCCAAGCCATATCCTAAGTGATGATGCAGTGAGTTCTGTGCGAGAAGATATCGTAATGCTCAGCATAGTTGTGAATGTGTTGTGAATGTGGAACAGGGTTGGACGAGTGTGAGATTGAATCAAACTGGCCATTATATATGAGGGTGACTTATCCATCACAGCAACTCCAGTCTTTTACATTATCCTTTTTGGCCAATTATGCCTATTTATTCGACATTTTTCAGTCCCACTGTATATTATGTGTCTTAAAGGGGTCCTGTTATGCCCTTTTACGAAGTCTTGATTTAGTTTTTGGTGTGTTCTCGAACATGATTGTTCATAAACATTATTTTTCCCGTATTTTTACATTATTCCAGCTCCTCTCTCCCCAGTCTGAGCGAACGCACCATTTCCATGAAGGCCCTCCTTCCGAAACTCAAAATGTGCTGTGATTGGTTAGCTGGCCCAGTGTGTTGTGATTGGCCTATTGTGCTTTTGATTGACACCTCTTAGCGCATGTTCGGGAAATGTCCCGAAAAAAAAAGCATAATAGGACCCTTTAAACTACAACGTACTCGCAGAAAACGAATGAATTGTTTGCTGATACAGAAGTAGGATATGGTTGAAGATAGGGATGGGTTTGGTGGGATGGGTTGGTTTAAGGATGGGTTAATAAAGGTGGGCAATGGGTTATTTCAACCCAAATCTGGGTCAAATATGGACAAACGCAGTCGTTGGGTTAAATTAAATGGGTTAAATAAATAAACCCAACGGTTGGGTTTGTCCATATTTGACCCAAATTTGGGTTAAAACAACCCTGCATTATAGACTATAAAATGAATAACTATAAATTGCAATATGAAATGATTTCTTCATCTATCCAGTGTCACACTATAAATGCTCAATATCTTGTAACTGACCCTACCAGACTTCTATTGCCCACTGGAGATGCTCATCTGGCCTGATGATTGACAGCAGCTCCCATCCAATGGCGCGCTCGCTCTCTGTTGGACGTGAGTGTTTGTGGCACGTGAACACACACGGCCCGGCCGCCCACTGTCGGTGTGTCACAGGCGTTCAGCGGCGGCACCAGCGTGTGGAGCTCCAGATCTCCAGCCCACGGCTTCGGGCCACCATGCCAGACCCATCTCTTCACTCTCAGGCCGATTTGTGCTGCTATTTCCCCAAGCCCACATTTATTTCTGTCAGTTTCCATATTCTTGTACTCAAAGCTTGTTTGGGCTTTCTTGGTGGATGAAATCGGAGAGCCACAGGCTGAAGGAACCGGTTTCTACAGGCTGACGGACCGGCCTCTGAGAAACACACCAAACCGGTCTCCGCTAACCCTGTCAGAGACACTGAAATCAGATACACAAACAGCATCTGATGCTGTGAACATCACTGTTTCAGTTTCGCCAGCCAACACTGCAAACAATGCTTTTCTACTTAGTATTTTTGTCTTGTTTCCAGTCAAATATCTAAACATTCTTAAATCAAGAAGCATTTAAAATTAAGCGAGTTTTTGCTTAAAGGGATAGTTCACCCAAAAATGAAAATTAGCCCATGATTTACTCACCGTTAAGTCATCCTAGGTGTATATGACTTTCTTCTTTCAGACGAATACAATCAGAGTTATATTAAACAATGTCCTGGCTCTTCCAAGCTTTTTTAATGGGAGTCAATGGGTATGTTTTTTTGGAAGTCCATCAGAGCCTATCCATCCGTGATAAAAGTGCTCAAAACGGTTCTCCAGGGGTTAATAAAGGCCTTCTGAAGTGAAGCGATGTGTTCGTGTAAGAAAATATCCATATTTAAAACTTTATTGACTAAAATATCTAGCTTCCGTCAGACGGCCCGTATGCATCGACTTACGCCACAAGAGAAACACTTGAACTTGACGTATAACGTAATGACGAACACGATTGACCAGCCCTGTTTGTTTAAATCACGAGAGGCGTCAAAGCTTACGCTACTCCTACGTCATACACCGTCAAGTGTTGCTCTCTTGTCATAAGTCGACAGCATTGCTGAGTATTTCCTCCTTAAAACTGCAGTGAACCAAAGACAGTCTCAAAAACACGCTTTGAAATCGCTGGTGTTTCTGACGTCACAAACTACCTTGTAACCAATCAGATCAAACGTGTGATCGTCAACCAGTGGATCTCTGAGCTGAGTGAGTGAGTGGAGGCGGGGCTCATTTGCATATTCATAGAACCGCGCATACTAAATGAGGCAAGGGTGTCGAGTTACATTCAAGATATTTTAAGACATGAAGAATATTTTTCAAGGATTTTTAAATATGTCATTTTGGTGATCAAAGATGAGTTTTAAGGAATAAAACGATTGACTACAGGGGGACTTTAACATATCTCAAGAAAGTAAAGGAGAAACCAAGAGATTGTTTAGGAGGCTGGTATTGATAGTAAGTTGAAGCACAACTGAACTTTTATGGTGGAGCAAGTCGGTTTCGACTGGCCTGAGACTCTCTGTTAGTCTGAGCAATGTTTTTAGGAAATACACATGTGGAAACATGCATTAAAGTGTGGCGTCAGGCAGTAATGTTCCCTGAGATCACACGATCTCTGGTTAGAAGTCATAGCAATGTTGTGTCCAATCTTCCTGATGGCTCTCGGCTTTGCTTTGCTCTTCTTTTCTAATGGGATGAGTCCTGATGCATTGATCGGACCCTCCCGTTCCTGCCCTGACATAACCGTTAGAAGAGATTTGTCCATTATATTGACGCTGCTGATTTACTCTTAAGATTCTCTCCACCCCTCCAATCAAAGCTAAAGACGAGACCTCCCACAAGCAATGAAAACCGAGCTACAACTCTTCCTAAAGCGATCGGCTTGCCGAAACCACATGCTTTATGTGAAGGCGAATGTGGCTGAAAGAAGCATTGTAAAAGAGCTGAGAACTGCGATTTCCCAAAGCCCTGGTCATTTAAGAAGAGGCGATCTCACAGTTCCTCGGCAGATCATAAAAGATAATTGCGCAGCCTGAGCTTTTAAAGCGCTTGAGAGCGCGAGCTGTGGGGTGGTCAGGAGGGAACGGTGTTGGGTCGCCAGAGAGAGCGCAGAAGTCCTACATTTAAGAGCTCAAGTTTGTCACTGTTAAAGGGAAGACTTTGCAGCTTAAAAATGCATACGCCGCAAAAAATGCTTTTCTTACTTAGTATTTTTGTCTTGTTTCCAGTCCAAATATTCAAAAATTCTTAAATCAAGATGCATTGACAAAAGTAGTAAAATACCATACGATATTATGTCTTGTTTTCTGGGGAAATAAATCAAAATGAGCAAAATGATCTGCCTAATGGAAAAAAATAATCTTGTTTCTGTTTGTATTGATGGCAGATAATGTTGCTTTTTTTAAGCAACAAATCACTTAATTTTGATTTATTCTAGATTTTAGCTGGGACGAGCACTAGAAAGACTGCAGAAATCCTACATTGAAGGGCTACACAGTTTGTCACTGTTAAAGGGACGACTTTGTATGTCTCTGAATCATTTAATGCCATTCATGAAGCTCATTCCTGATGAGTTGATGATTTGAATCAAGTGTGTTAAATAAGGAAGACATCAGTGTAAACCGCTGCCGTGAGTATAGGCTACTACTATGAATCTGTTCAGGTATATGAGGGACAGAGATGTTCCTTTAAGGCACATTGTTGACTCCAAGGCCCTGCATTTCCACATATATTTAAAAGCCCCAAGACCTTTTCCAGTAGTTCATGATTTACTTGATGATTAAGAAGGATGATATATCTTTTTTTTTTAATAAAATATATTTCCGTCCATGTTTTTCTAGACAGTGAGAATCCTGATTCTTTTATTTTACTTCTATGTATTAAAACCCTGTGTTGCTCTTTCGTCACTGTTAGACGGAATTTCCAGTCACAATTTTTTTCTTTACCCATTGTAATGGGACGTAACTTGGTAAAGATTTTGGCACTTGAACACACACACAGATTTTTTTTTTGCAGATTGTTTCTGATAGTGCATCTGCCTGTCTCAGGTTGAGGTGTTTGCTCGGGTTCTTTCAAGCTCTGCGGGGAACTAAATCAGAAAGCTTTTCATGGCTGTCAGGTTGAGGCCGCGAGTTTGCTTTATCCAGACGCGCTGGTCTCCAGACGTAGATCTGGAAGTTGACGAGGTGTTGGAGCAGGTAAAGCACAGATCGTAACCCCAGAACACAGTCTGACCACACAAGAGCAGATCCACACGCCGGGAGGTCCGAAGAACATGAGAACACGAGAACACGAGAGCCAAAGATGAGACACAACACTCTCTGTGCCAGAGCTCAATGCGTTCTGCTGACATTTGTGTAGTTCTATCGATTATGTATGGCGAACAAACATACTATGTTGTAAAAACGTTTCGTTAACGTTCCCATTAACAGTGAACACTCAAAACTTAAATGTTTCACGTTAAGGGAACATTCCATTGTATCATTCCACACACTATGGAATGTTACTTTTGAATGTTCTCTGAACGTTCTGAAACACGTAACATTTAAAAACAAGTTTAAAATAAATATATATATATATATATATATATATATATATATATATATTTTAGATGAATGATGTATAAATATCGTTTTTGTTCTAATGTTTTGAGAACATTATTAAAGACCGGATAACTTTGAACGGACGTATTAACTCTATACTAGAAGAATGTTCCCTGTTTGTACTGGAAATTGCCTAGAGACGTGTAATCCCGTGTTTTAGATGATTTATTCTGGTGATTATTTGTAAAAATGCAGTTTTTATGTACATGCTCCATATTCAGGTCTCATACACTCTGAAGTCTGAGGAGTGTAATTCATTTTCTGAAGCTTTATTAAATCAGTGCTGGAGTGAGACGACACAACAGATCCATGCTAATGCGATGCTCAGAATCACATTACACTGATGGACACACACCGGCACGCTTCGTCTGAACACAGATCAGTTATAGAAGTGTTCCTGAGAGCAGAGACAGTGATGTTCCTGAAGCATCCACTGATGGACACACACCGGCACGCTTCGTCTGAACTCAGATCAGTTATAGAAGTGTTCCTGAGAGCAGAGACAGTGATGTTCCTGAAGCATCCACTGATGGACACACACCGGCACGCTTCGTCTGAACACAGATCAGTTATAGAAGTGTTCCTGAGAGCAGAGACAGTGATGTTCCTGAAGCATCCACTGATGGACACACACCGGCACGCTTCGTCTGAACACAGATCAGTTATAGAAGTGTTCCTGAGAGCAGAGACAGTGATGTTCCTGAAGCATCCACTGATGGACACACACCGGCACGCTTCGTCTGAACACAGATCAGTTATAGAAGTGTTCCTGAGAGCAGAGACAGTGATGTTCCTGAAGCATCCACTGATGGACACACACCGGCACGCTTCGTCTGAACACAGATCAGTTATAGAAGTGTTCCTGAGAGCAGAGACAGTGATGTTCCTGAAGCATCCACTGATGGACACACACTGGCATGCTTCGTCTGAACTCAGATCAGTTATAGAAGTGTTCCTGAACACTGTTAGCGTGATCTACAGTCTCGAGGTGAAGGTTTATTCTCCTGACCCGGTTCAGTTGTTTGATCTGTGTGTGTGTGTGTGTGTGTGTGTGTGTGTCCTGTCACTGGCGTACGGTGAGCGAGACACGGGCCACACACACACTTTTACACAGTTCAGCAGAGTCAAAGCTGAGCATAAACATGTTATACTGCATGTGTGTTGCCCTGAATAAAGGTCTTTAAACTTTACATATAAAACTGGAAACTGTGAAACTGAACATGAAGATTACACAAAGCTTTCCAGCCGTGGTGACTCTCCAAAATTGTTTAGTAACACTCAACTCAACTCAACTTTTATTTATAAAGCACTTTCAAACCCATTAGAATGGACCAATGTTCTGTTCATAAATAGCAAATAACTCTAAAATACATAGAAACATAAAATAACATCAAAACATGACACCAAGAAAATCACAGTTCTCAGACCTGATCAAACGCCAAAAGCTTGATAAAATAAGTCTTTTATTAAGTCCTAACTCTTTATTTCGATGGTCCACTCCAGACATTCTTCTGTCTATAAGTAACTACTACATGTCAACTATCAGTCATGAGAGTATGAGTCCACTGTCTGCTTAATATCTGAGAACACTTTATTCTGATGCTCAATTCTGCTGATTATAAGTATTATAACTCTACTAATACAATACTCTACTAATACTCTATTAATACAATACTCTACTAACACTCTACTAACACTCTACTAATACAATACTCTACTAATACTCTATTAATACAATACTCTACTAACACTCTACTAATACAATACTCTACTAATACTCTACTAACACTCTACTAATACAATACTTTACCAATTCTCTACTAACAGTCTACAAATACTCTATTAATACTCTACTAACAGTCTACCAATACTCTACTGATACTCTACTAATACAATACTCTACTAATACTCTACTAACAAATACTCTACTAACAGTCTACAAATACTCTATTAATACTCTACTAACAGTCTACAAATACTCTATTGATACTCTACTAATTCTCTACTAATACTCTACTAACACTCTACTAATACAATACTAACAAATACTCTACTAACAGTCTACTAATACTCTATTAATACTCTACTAACAGTCTACAAATACTCTATTAATACTCTACTAACAGTCTACAAATACTCTATTAATACTCTACTAACACTCTACTAATACAATACTCTACTAATACTCTACTAACAGTCTACAAATACTCTATTAATACACTACTAACAGTCTACAAATACTCTATTGATACTCTACTAATTGTCTACTAATACTCTACTAATACTCTACTAACACTCTACTAATACTCTACTAATACAATACTAACAAATACTCTACTAACAGTCTACTAATACTCTATTAATACTCTACTAACAGTCTACAAATACTCTATTAATACTCTACTAACAGTCTACAAATACTCTATTAATACTCTACTAACAGTCTACAAATACTCTATTAATACTCTACTAACACTCTACTAATACAATACTCTATTAATACTCTACTAACAGTCTACAAATACTCTATTAATACACTACTAACAGTCTACAAATACTCTATTGATACTCTACTAATTCTCTACTAATACTCTACTAATACTCTACTAATACTCTACTAACACTCTACTAATACTCTACTAATACTCTATCAATGCTCTACTAACAGTCTACTAATACTCTACTAATACTCTACTAATACTCTACTAATACTCTACTAATACTCTACTAATACTCTACTGAGAGTTAGTTGACATGTAGGTGCAAAGTTACTTATAGTTAGTAGAATGTCTGAAGTGGAGTATCGGAATAAAGTGTAACCGATTGTTCCCTTTCGTCAGCAGGGAACTCCGACGCCTCGTCGGGGGAGTTCCCCTGACGAATTGGGATCACGCTAGGGAGACCAATTGCCTTCGAGTGAATTAAAACGAGCCAATGAACATTGGCATGCAACATTTGCATTCCGCAGCCCGCCTATCAACGCGGGTATAAAGCCCGGAAGCAAACATTGCATCATCGCTTTCTGCTTCGGAGCCGACCGGTTGTGTCCTCTCTGAGTGAATGAGCTTAAGATTGTATCTTTCTTACGCTCTACAAGTCTGCTGTTTCAGGAGGGGATCTTTCTGTGTTGGTGAGACGGCGCTTCAGCGACCACGCGATTCCTGTCTGCCGGCTGCGTCTACACTGTTAATTCAAAAGCTGTTTTCACAGCTGGTAAACGGTTGAGTGCGCACAGCGGGCTTGCAGTTTCCCCGCTGTGTCGCCGCGTTGGATCCCTGTGTGCTTCAGCACAATAAAGAGAGTACTTTCTTCCTGAAAGAGCAACACGAGTGAAGATCGCGTCCTTTTCAGGATGACGTTTCACTCGTGTGTTTCTGGATGCGATCGTTTCCTGTCCTCATTGACGGCCACGACCGCTGTTTCACATGCCTAATCGGTGTGTTGAAGCTGCGTTCGTGGGTGGTTCATGCTCTCTCATGAGTGCATGACCACGTCGGCACGTTGTTCGTCTCCCCTTTTTAAAGGATCGAGCCGTTCAGCGTGCCGTGTGCCGTCGAGCGCCGGCTGACAGCGCGGGTTGTCACGGCAACTCAGCGCGCGTCATTCGGCGCTCTAGATGCGCGGCCGAGACTCGTGTGCCTCTACGAGGTTGAGTCCCATTTGCTTGTTCCCCAATTTAGTTCCTTTTCTAAAAAGAGGACTACTTTGGTTAATGAGCATTTGGTGGTCTGAGGGTTACAGTGCGGAATGTCTCGCCAGGTGAAAGACCCTCACGAGCTTCCTACTCCTCTAGCGCATCGCAAACATGCTGAGACTGTGTTCGTGGGTGGTTTATGCTTTCTTATGAGAGCATGACCACGTCGGCACGTTGTTCGCCTTGCCTGCAGGCTTGAGCGCTCAGCGTGCCGTGTGTCATCGAGGCGATGGCCACGTTCATTGTCTTGCATGCCTGGTTGACGGCCACGATCACTGTTTCACATGCCTAATCAGTGTGTTGAGACTGTGTTCGTGGGTGGTTCATGTTCTCTCATGAGTGCATGTCCACGTCGGCACGTTGTTCGTCTCGTCTTTCTCGTAAAGACTTCAGACGCTCAACGTGCCGTGTGCCGTCGACGCTTTCGGATGGGGTTCTGGTCCTTCTCATGAGGGACCAAGCATTTCATTCGGGGCTCCAGGGAGGACAGATGTCGATTGCTACATCGGAGAGAGGGCTGTTATACTCTGAAAAATGATGCTGAGTTCCTACTATAATGGTGTGTTCTCATGCTGAAGGTTCAGACTTGACAGCCACACTTTCCTGGGCTATTCTAAAGTGCCTGGATGTGTGTGAAAAATTTTGGCAGTACGGAAGCTTTTTGGTGCCAATATGGCAAGCCAAACATGCCTAAATCTGCAAAAGTTTTTCCTCTCTCACTACCCCTGCACTTTCACTGCACGTGGGTAGTTCTGACTCGGGGTGGAGCTGCGCTTAGTGACTGACCGTGATTAGTCACAACGCTGGCCCTCGGTCAGACGATGTCCACACTAGTGGTCCAGGAGCGCCTCAAAACCAGCCTGCTCAGAGTTGTTTCCCCCTAGCAAAAGGTAGGGAAATAACTCTGAGAGAAGCGACCAGAGTATGTGACGTTCTGCTCTTCGGGAGTGCGTGTCATCACCACTCCTTCCCCCGGGGGAGGGCCGGGTGGAGAATTTTGTTCTGTTCTGCCGCTGGTCATCCAGTCAGCGGTACCCAGTTTGAGCAGTCCACTTCCTCTAAGTCGCTCACGGGCCCCAGCGCTCAGATGGCAGTGAGGGCTTCGGCCTTGTCACTCTCGTCTCTCGCTGGGTGAGGCGGAAACCAGGACTCGATGCCCCCGGGCCTCGCTCCTCGTTTCCCCTCACGGTCGAGACTGGCAGTAAAATAAGACCAGTCTTCTCCATCCGAGAGGGTCAGAATGGCAGTGCGCGCCGCCCCTGAGCTGCGCCGCTCTCATTCCCCTCTCCCCAGCTCTCAGATAGCAGTGGCGCCACCCCGGTCACGTCACTCCTGTCTGCCGCTGGGCGGGAAGGTACGGAGACCAGCAGCTGCCCTTGGGCCTCGCTCCTCGTCTCCTCCCCTTCTCTCGCCAGGCGACAGCCCGCAGCAGAACACTCTAGGGTCTTCTCTGCCGTCTGTCCCCGGGTGGAAGCAGGTAGGTGTTGTCCAAGCACACACCCAGGCCCCGCTCTCGGCCGCTACAATGCCACCGGAGCCGTGTCCCTGCCTTCCGCCTCGCTGCCCCTCCGCGGGTACGCCGGCGGTGCGGGTGGGCTCGTTGCGGCAGTTTCTCGGAGCCTGGCTAGCGCTCCCGAGGCCGTCGCACTGGCTCATCCACACCATCCGGCTCGGCTATGCAATTCAGTTTGCACACCGGCCTCCCAAGTTCAAGGGCATCCACTTTACCCGTGTGCGTCCAGTGGGTGCTCCTATCTTGCGGAAAGAGATCGACGCCCTGCTGGCGAAGGACGCGATCGAGCCGGTCCCTCCAGCCGATATGAGGTCAGGGTTTTACAGCCCTTACTTCATTGTACCCAAGAAAGGCGGTGGGTTACGGCCAATCCTGGACCTGCGAGTATTGAATCGGGCCCTGCACAAGCTCCCGTTCAAGATGTTCATGCAGTAACGCATTTTCGAGTGCATCCGTCCCCAGGATTGGTTTGCAGCGATCGACCTGAAGGACGCGTACTTTCATGTCTCGATTCTTCCTCGACACTGACCGTTCCTTCGGTTTGCTTTCGAGGGTCGAGCATATCAGTACAAGGTCCTACCCTTCGGGCTGGCCCTGTCGCCCCGTGTCTTCACGAAAGTCGCGGAGGCGGCCATTGTTCCCATGAGAGAACAAGGCGTTCGCATTCTCAACTACCTCGACGACTGGCTCATTCTGGCACACTCGCGAGATGTGTTGTGCGATCACAGGGACATGGTGCTCCGGCACCTCAGTCAGTTGGGGCTTCAGGTCAACTGGGACAAGAGCAAACTCTGCCCCGTGCAGAGGATCTCTTATCTCGGTATGGAACTGGACTCGGTCGCTCAGACTGCGCGCCTCACGGAGGAACGCGTCCAGTCGGTGCTCAACTGCCTCAAGTCCTTTCGAGGCAGGTCAGCGGTTCCACTGAAACAGTTTCAGAGGCTCCTGGGGCATATGGCAGCCGCAGCCGCAGTAACGCCGCTCGGTTTGTTGCATATGAGACCGCTCCAGCACTGGCTTCACGATCGAGTCCCGAGGTGGGCGTGGCAGAGCGGCACGTTCCGGGTCAAAGTCACCCCGCACTGTCGCCAAACCTTCACCCTTTGGTCGGATCCTGTGTTTCTACGGGCCGGAGTGCCCCTAGTCCAGGTTTCCAGGCATGCTGTGGTATTCACAGGTGCTTCTGCCAAGGGTTGGGGGGCCACGTACAAAGGGCATGTAGTCTCGGGTCTGTGGACGGGGCCCCAGCTGCATTGGCACATCAACTGCCTAGAGTTGCAAGCAGTACGCTTGGCCTTGTGTCGCCTCAAGGGGTTTCTCAGACACAAGCACGTACTGGTCCGTACGGACAGCACTGCGACCGTTGCGTACATCAACCGACAAGGTGGTCTGCGCTCCCGTCGTATGTCGCGACTCGCCTCCCACCTCCTCCAATGGAGTCAGAAGCATCTGAGGTCGCTTTGTGCCGTTCATGTCCCAGGGGAATTCAATTGTGTGGCCGACGAGCTTTCACGTCAGCCTCCCCTTCTGGGAGAATGGCGACTCCATCCCCAGGTGGTCCAGCTGATTTGGCGAATCTTCGGAGCCGCACAGGTAGACCTGTTTGCCTCTCCGGACACGACCCATTGCCAGTGGTATTACTCCCTGACCGAAGGAACTCTCGGCACGGATGCCCTGGCACACAGCTGGCCCCGGGACTTACGCAAATATGCGTCCCCCCCAGTGAGCCTTCTTGCACAGACACTGTGCAAGGTCAGGGAGGACGAGGAGCAGGTCCTTTTGGTAGCCCCGTATTGGCCAACCCGGACTTGGTTCCCAGAACTCATGCTCCTCGCGACAGTCCCTCCTTGGCCGATTCCTCTGAGGAACGACCTTCTTTCTCAGAGACGGGGCACTCTATGGCACCCGCGTCCAGACCTCTGGAAACTCCATGTCTGGTCCCTGGATGGGATGTGGAGGTTCTAGATGGCCTGCCACAGGCAGTGGTAGATACCATCTCTTCAGCTAGAGCCCCCTCTACGAGGCGCCTCTACGCTCTGAAGTGGAACCTGTTCGTCGGCTGGTGTTCTTCTCACGGGGAGAACCCACGAACTTGCCCGATCAGAGTCGTGCTCTCCTTCCTACAACAGGGGTTGAAGGCTGTCTCCCTCCACCCTCAAAGTGTATGTTGCCGCAATAGCCGCACATCACGATGTAGTTGAAGGTAAGTCCGTGGGGAAGCACGACCTGGTCATCAGATTCCTCAAGGGTGCTAGGAGGCTAAATCCACCTCGCGACTTGCACCCTGTACCCTCTTGGGACTTAACTTTAGTGCTTAAAGCGCTCCAAAGTCCTCCTTTTGAGCCTTTGCTGACAGTCGAGCTTAATATCCTGTCCATTAAGACAGCACTCCTGTTGGCATTGGCTTCTTTCAAGAGGGTGGGGGATCTGCAGGCTTTTTCGGTCGACGAATCGTGCCTAGAGTTCGGGCCCGGCCTTTCTCATGTTGTGTTGAGACCCCGGCTCGGATATGTGCCCAAGGTTCCTACCACTCCCTTCGCGGACCAGGTAGTGAACCTGCAAGCGCTGCCCCAGGAGGAGGCAGACCCAGCCCTAGCTTTTCTCTGTCCCGTCCGGGACCTCCGGGTTTATATAGACAGAACGCAAAGCTTTAGGACCTCAGATCAGCTCTTTGTTTGTTACGGAGGCCAGCAGAAGGGGAAGGCTGTCTCCAAGCAGAGGTTAGCCCACTGGCTAGTGGATGCTATCACCAGGGCTTATGAGTCCCAGGGTGAGCCCTGCCCACCCAGGTTGCGGGCTCACTCCACTAGGAGTGTTGCCGCTTCCTGGGCTCTGGCACAAGGCACCTCGCTAACAGACATTTGTAGAGCTGCGGGCTGGGCGACACCGAACACGTTCGCTAGGTTTTATAGCCTACGTGTGGAACCTGTTTCCTCTCGAGTACTTGCTATGGCCAGTAATTAGAGGGAATAGGTGTGTCGGCTTGCGACGCCATTCCGTGAGCGGATACGTGCGTCTTTTTGCTCCGTTGGTTACCCAACAAACGGCTAACCTCGTGAGTTCCTCCATCACCCCCTCCGGTGCCAGGCGTTGCGGACCGCCGGCACCAGGTCTGCTACCTTCAGTAAGGAGTTGCTAGTAGACTGGGTGCCTTTTCCAGTGGTCCCTGCGGTGACCCATGATTGCCACGTGCAGTTCAGCCGTGTCTTCCCCTTGACAGACTCATTCTGTCGTCCCTGTTGAGTACGCTCCTCACTCCTCCGGACTGGGACTACCTTCAAGGACTGCCATATGTTTCACTACCCTACGTGGTTAGTACATGTGTGTATTTGAGGGCCTTCCTCTAGGCTGCCTCAGCTTCCGCAGCGTTCCCCCCCATTATTATTTTCCTTGGGGACGGGCACGCTTTCCCAGTGTTAACCAATATCCACTGATTGGGTCTTGCGGAACAGCAGTGTGATTCCCTAGCTAGCTCCCGCAAAATTTCTGGAAACTGCTGCAGGGCTGTAGCTTAGCTGGGCGCTGGAAGGGGCCAGCACCATGGTGTTTTGGTAGGGATCCCAATTCGTCAGGGGAACTCCCCCGACGAGGCGTCGGAGTTCCCTGCTGACGAAAGGGAACGTCTCGGTTACGTATGGTAACCCTCGTTCCCTGAGTCCAGGGAACGGAGACGCCTCGTCCCGTCGCCATGTTGCTGTACCTTCGCGGAGGGCTGGACACTGTTCGGCTCCTCAGCGAAAAGCGATGATGCAATGTTTGCTTCCGGGCTTTATACCCGCGTTGATAGGCGGGCTGCGGAATGCAAATGTTGCATGCCAATGTTCATTGGCTCGTTTTAATTCACTCGAAGGCAATTGGTCTCCCTAGCGTGATCCCAATTCGTCAGGGGAACTCCCCCGACGAGGCGTCTCCGTTCCCTGGACTCAGGGAACGAGGGTTACCATACGTAACCGAGACGTTTTTTGCACAAGAAAGAAAGTAGTGCCAGTTTGAAATGACAGTAAATGAGTAAATGAAGACAGCTCATATTTTTTATACTGTGTGTCACATCACAGCTAGAGCAAGGCCAGCATTTGTGTTTAAAAGTATATAAATGTTTATTTTGTTATAAAATGTCCACTGGTTTGTCTAGATAAGACTCTTATTCCTCGGCTGGATCGTGTCGAGACTTTGAAGCTCTGGACCTTCGACCCGTTGGACCCCATTGAAGACACTATATGGAGAACAATCCTGGAATGTTTTCCTCAAAAACCTTCATTTATTTTCCACTGAAGAAAGAAACACATGAACATCTTGGATGGTCACCGTGATTTTGCCAAGTAAGACATGTTCCTGGAGCAACATATTTTGTTGATCCTGGAATAACATTCCTGTCCCAAAATTTAGTCCTTACCCTATCCCTACCCCTAAACCTAACCCTACCCATAAATTTTCCCAAAAATCAGAGGGAAATGATAGGTGAATAACACAGATGTTGAAGCACCTCACCCTGGTTCTAAGCCTGAACTTCACATAAACTGTAAACTTGTCCCTCAAATCTGATTGGTTGATTGGAAAGTTGTTCCAGGATCAACAAAGATGTTGATCCAGGAACATGTGGTACTTGGTGAAATCACGTTCACCCATCTGAGATGATGTGGGGGAGAGTGAATTATCAGGACATTTTAATACTGAAGTGAACTACTCCTTTATGGTTCATATAACCAAGAGCTTTCTTTTTAAACTTTAAAAAACTGGATGTTTTGAGTCAAGAGTCTCTCGAGTCGAAGGGAAAGATGTCCTGAAAGCAGCTGATTCTCTATTAGCTGAAGGAATGTAAATGTTTTCCAGCACCAGCATGAGTGTCAGTTTGCTGTCAGTGGATGTTTTCCTTCTCCTGTGTTTGCAAGACATACAATCCGTTAAACACGCTAAACCCACACACACACACACACACACACACACACACACACACACACACACACACACACTGCTGACCAAGAAGGACCAGAGATACGCTGACATGACCCAGATAATTGGCAAGAAGTCTTGCATCCTACAATTTGATCAATTTTCTGCGTAGGGTCAGTGTGTGTCGCTCTGTCCCCCGCAGCACCTCGAGACCCGTGTGTTTCCCCGCGGATCAGCCCGATGCCACACACACACGCCTGACAGTCTGTCTGAGACCATATGCCGAATGGCAATAAAGTCAAGCTGATCTGCTCAGGGTTGGGGAAGCGCCCGCAGGCCTTCAGACTCGCTCTGTGTCTCCTTACATTTTCCACAGTTATGTGATATAGTCCGAGTTCCTCCACAGTCCAGGCCGGTGCCCGCAGTGTTGCCCTGAAATACTGATCTTTATTTCAGACGGCTCTAATAACACTCATGAAGTTTGAGAGCAGAGATAGTATAATACAACAACAGACATTCAGAGCAAACCCAGCAAACAGGGAACGCTCTCAGAATATATATATATAAATGTATACCGTTGCAAGGAATAGTATGTGAACCCTATGTAGAATCTGTGAAAATGTGAATAATTTTAATAAAGTAAGAGAGATCATGTAATTTTTATATTTAGTACTGTCCTGAATAAGATATTTTACATAAAAAATGTTTGCATATATTCCAAGAGACAAAAAATAGCTGAATTTATTAAAATGACACGTTCAAAAGTTTGTGAACCTTTGATTCTTAATACTGTGTGTCGTTACCTGGATGATCCAAGACAATGTTTTGTGATGTTTGTTCTTGATCTAGAAAATTCACTAATTCACCAAATCTCTCATGCCTACCGACATCTTTTAATGATTGATAAAGCCACATAGGAGCAGACTTTACTCTAAAAACTCTGCTTATGAAAGGGGAAGTTTAAATATTTGTAGTTCAAAGTCTCTCAGACTGTTCATTGAAAGTCTGTGTGTTTCTGTGCTCATGATCTATAATCTCACAGAACAGCAGTGATGAAGCTGGTGATGAGCGTCGTTGTGTTGATGTGTGTTGGAGTCGCACAGACACTGGATCCAATGTCACCAATATTAGACATCATTGGTGAACTCCAGAAGATTGAGACCATGGGGAAAGAGTTAAACGCTCTTCGTGAAGAAGTCAGGGAACTAAAGAGCAAGAATGAAGGTACACCGTTATTATTATTCTTTAAAAAACTGAATGATCACACTGAAAATAAATCCATAAAACAAATTGGTTACACTTTATTTCGATACTCCACTTTAGACATTCTACTAACTATAAGTAACTTTGCAACTACATATCAACTAACTGTCATTAGAGTATTAGTAGAGTATTAGTAGAGTATTAGTAGAGTATCAGTAGAGTATCAGTAGACTGTTAGGTGAAAGGGTTTGGGTTAGGAGAATAAGTTGACTTGTAGTTGCCAAGTTACTTATAGTCAGTAGAATATCTGTTGGGGGATATTAAAATAAAGTGTTCTCAGATATTAAGCAGGCAGTCTACTAATACTCTAATGACAGTTAGTTGACATGCAGTTGCAAAGTTACTTATAGTATACGTAAAGTGTTACCAAAAAATTTCCTTGAAAAGATTTCGTCATGCCTTAAAATAGCTTGATATATATTTAGTATACGCGGTTCAATGAATATGCAAATGAGCCCGCCTCCACTCACTCCCTCAGCTCAGAGATCCACTGGTTGACGATCACACGTTGATCTGATTGGTTACAAGGTAGTTTGTGACGTCAGAAACACCAGCGATTTCAAAGCGTGTTTTTGAGACTGTCTTTGGTTCACTGCAGTTTTAAGGAGGAAATACTCAGCAATGCTGTCGACTTATGAACTTACACATGCTTTGTCTTAAAGCAGATTAAAAACACCACATAGACACATAAACTACATTAAAAGCTGGATTTACACCACAGGGGGACTTTAAGTTCCAACTAGAAATATTCTACTTCTTCTTTTCACTTACTTTATTATTTTCTTCTCATCTCTTTTTTTCAGAAAGGGTGAAAGTGGCTTTTTCAGCCTCACCGTCAGCAGTGGGCACAAGATATTACGGCCCTTTGCCTGAAAAATCCACTCTTGTGTATAACAATACATTTACTAACATTGGAAATGCTTATGACACCAATACAGGTATAATAACTTTACAGGTACAATTAAAAATTCTAAATACAATTCTGTCAGGTCATTTGTCAACTTTTAAGAACCTAGGTTTATATGGTTGTCTACAGGAATCTTCACTGCACCAGTAAAAGGAGTTTATTTCTTCATCTTTGTGGTCTTCAATGCTTATGAAAAAGCAGCCGGAGTGAATCTGCTAAAAAACGACAATCTTGTGGTGGCAGCATCAGATAACTCGCCCGGACAGGACTCAGAAGACACGAGCATCAACTCCGTCAGTCTTCTGTTGGAGCGAGGAGACCGGATATATCTTCAGCTCATAGAGACACGTCGGATCTACGCGGATGGTTGGAAGAGGAACACCTTCAGCGGACACCTTCTGTTTACTGTCTGAACGTCTGCGGTTTCCAAACTAAACTCCTCTGACAAATCGCCATCTGATTTTCTTCTTCACAATATTTTTGATTCAGTTATATAAAAGGTCGATGGGTCTATGTAGAATCTGAATCAGCCCTGATTAATTACTAGTTTTTAAGACACAGTTAACTTAGGCCAACTTAATTTTTTTTGCTCAAACGCAGTGTTTTATTTAGGTACAAAAAAATATTGTAACAAAATCAAATTTTCCTGAAGCTGTGTAGAAAAAAATATGTTTACTATTGAACAGTATAAGTGTTAAATAAATCACATTCCATGTGTAATGGATTTTTTTTTTTTTTTTTTTAATTAACCATACCTAACATTTTTTTTTTCTTGCAGGCCTAACATTTAACATTTGAGAACAAAATGCACCAACTATTAACCAGGGTTTGTGTGTCAAAATAGTGGATACTGCCTAGACCATTACCTAAATAGCCTAACTAATAACCTCATAATTTTGATGATTTTGTTATATCTACATTTGCTTTGCCAGTAACAGAGAGAAGAGGTGGATGCAGAATTGCACAAAAGAACCAATCATATTTGAGAAAAATGATGTGATGATAATATATAATATAATCCCCTGTATATCGGAGTAATATGTCATGTTATTCTGCTCTGTATCTATCCTATATAAACTAATGTTTTTGCTGGTGTATTCTCTGTGATCGATACGAGATCTCTCCGGCCGTGATTAAAGCATATTCAAAGGCATTGTCTGGAGTCTGTCTGGCTCATGGAACACTGGTGACCTTAATCCCCAAGTGATGGTGTTCATAGGGGACGAGACATAGTCTGACTCAGCGTGAGGCTCTTATCCTGTCAGGTAACTATAATTCTTAGGCATCTTATGCAGTCAGAAAACTAGTCATTTCTAGGTTTTTCAGTGCGTTACTTAACCATCAGGGGTTTAACCTGGTTTAACTTTTGTTAAAGGTGACATATTAAGTCCCTTTTCACGAGATGTAATATAAATCTATGGTGTCCCCAGAATGTGTCTTTGAAATTTCAGCTCAAAATCCCCCAGAACATTTACTATAGCTTGTCAAATTTGCCCCTTTTTGGGTGTGAGCAAAAATGTGCCGTTTTAGTGTGTGTCTCTTTAAATGCAAATGAGCTTTAGCTCCGCCTCCGTTCAGAAGAGGGCGGAGTCTTTACACGAGCTTCAGAAACTCCGGCAATAACAGAACAGGCCAATCTCCCTCATTCAGAATCCCAGTATAACCAGTAGCGAGTGCAGCCTTACGGAGAGACTCAGGAAGAGCTTCTGAATGTTAGTGGAGACATTTCTGTAGTTGTTGTGGAGTTACACTGATCATCTCATCATCATGTTTAACTTCTCCACAAGAAAAAAAAGGGAAGTATAAATATTTGTAGCTCAGATTGTTCAATAAAAGTCTGTGTGTTTCTGTGCTCATGATCTATAATCTCACAGAACAGCAGTGATGAAGCTGGTGACGAGCGTCGTTGTGTTGATGTGTGTTGGAGTCGCACAGACACTGGATCCAATGTTACCAATATTAGACATCATTGGTGAACTCCAGAAGATTGAGACCATGGGGAAAGAGTTAAACGCTCTTCGTGAAGAAGTCAGGGAACTAAAGAGCAAGAATGAAGGTACACCGTTATTATTCTTTAAAAAACTTAAAGGGACACTTCACCCATTTGCATTAAGCTTTGCATTGTTAGAAACCCAGTCATACTATTGAATGGTCGTGCAACACTCTCTCATTTTCCCCTGAGACGGGAGAAATCCGTTATTTACCTTTTACACTTCCTCCTACAATGACGCAAAAATCGTCATTTGATGTCATTGTAGGAGGAAGTGTAAGAGGGGGGGATTTCTGTTGAGACTACAAGCACTCGTTCCTCATCTTTCCCAGGGGGCGGGACCCGCTCACGCTACAGACCTATCACAGATCAGTGGGTGGGACTTTACTCTCTGAAACTGAAAGCAATATCCTCCATCTTGTTTGAAGCTAAGCTAACAGGCGCTGTGGAGACAGATGTACAGTAATGACAATAGCGGAGGAGAGTGCTCAATATGATATAGAAGAAGAGGATTTCGGAAGTCTGATGCTTGAATCAGGTGTTTGTGGCTACCTTTACAAGCCGCATTATAGCGAAGAGCAGCCGAGGCAGAAGACCTGCGTGCCGCGGACGAGGAGCCCGGACTGGCTCGAGTTAGGGCGGACTGGTGGCGCCGGTGATCTCGCTATGCAACTACGAACCGCTACGAACACAGAGATAGAGTCCGTCTGCGGCAAAGAATTTCAACGATGACAATTTCTCCTGGACGAAATCTCTGAATCAGACGAGGACACGGACGTTTGTGTTGAGAACTATCCTAGTTTCGCACCGCATATGTTCTGACTCAACATCCAGGTACCATGCAATAATTCACCTTTTCGAAAGAAATACAAACGAGGAGTAATGCACTAATGAGTTCGCCAACTAACTAGACATTTTGTGTGAATGTGAAATGAATTTCAAGCTCTGGTAGTAGCTAGCCTTGTAGACGGAAGAGTGATTTCTCTTATAGGCAGATATGCGCTTTCTGGATTAGTGGGAGTGGCTTGCGGAGCTGTGCAATGTGGTGCATTGTGGGAGTTGTTGTCTTTCATACAAATGCGTCCTGAAGTTATTTTTTGCCTTTTCTCGGTCACGAAGGCACCAAATTCAAAAATTATTTTACATTTCGACTACATATATGACCCACTTTAAATAAAAAACAATGTTCAAATGGGTGAAATGACCCTTTAATGATCACACTGAAAAAAAATCCATAAAAAAAAAAATTAGTTACACTTTATTTCGATAGTCCACTTTAGACATTCTACTAACTATAAGTAACTTTTCAACTGCCTCTCATTAGAGTATCATTAGAGTATCATTAGAGTATTAGTAGAGTATTAGTAGAGTATTAGTAGAGTATTAGTAGACTGTTAGGTTAGGGTTCGGGTTAGGAGAATAAGTTGACTTGTTGTTGCCAAGTTACTTATAGTCAGTAGAATATCTGTTGGGGGATATTAAAATAAAGTGTTCTCAGATATTAAGCAGACCGTCTACTAATACTCTAATGACAGTTAGTTGACATGCAGTTGCAGAGTTACTTATAGTTAGTGGAATGTCTAAAGTGGAGTATCGAAATAAAGTGTTACCAAAATATTTCCTTGAAAAGATTTCGTCATGCCTTAAAATATCTTGAGTGTAACTCTATATATTTAGTATACGCGGCTCTATGAATATGCAAATGAGCCCGCCTCCACTCACTCACTCAGCTCAGAGATCCACTGGTTGACGATCACACGTTGCATATACAAGTGTCCACAGTTCCTGAGGTCTTTATAAGACAGCGGTGACATGTTCTGGTCAATAGTGTTCAGTGCTCGTCTGTGCTCAACCACAGAACAGCTTCAGGCTCTGCTGGATCTTCATCAGTGTGTTAGAACTGGTCTCTGTTGGCGCGTGTGGAACCAAATGTCGGCTGGTGTGTGTAAACGTGCAGATTAAGGGTCGGTAATATTATAATAAGATCCTCTTCATACGTCAGAAGGAGAGAGAAATCTGATCGGATTATTTTTTTACATGCGTGCAGAGAAAGGCTCACCAGAACACAGTTACTGGGTTTCACTTTACACGTTTTCTGTGTCGGTAGAAGCACCGGGACCCGATTATAGCACTTACACACGGAGAAAGTCAGATTTTCATGATATGTCCCCTTTAATGACATTAATTAGGCTGCGTTTTATAAATTTCACATCAGGAAGAGAGGTGTACACATGTTTTTTGTGATCATTTGAGAAATGATCGTAAGTTTCTACGCAACATTTTATAAATGAGGACCCTGATAACTGTGCACATTCTATCAACGCTATTGGAAGAACGTTTGTTCATAACTTTGAGAGAACATTGACAGAACGTTCTCTTTCTTTTAGCTTTGTAACCCTCATCATTCAGTCCCCACCTCTTTATCACACACACACACACACACACACGCACACACACACACACACACACAGTCACATGTGATTCACTGGGATGAGCCGGAGCGTCTGCGGGGTTGACGAGAGAGGTGACAGGTGAGTGACAGGTGTCCTGAGGAGGTGTCCACAGGTGAGGAGATGCCAGGGCCACACACACGCGTGTGTTTGATGACACTGCTGGGCATGTGTGACACAGGTGAGGACAGGACACGTGGAACATCAGCCTGACAGACGCACATATTGTGACAACAATAAATCCCAGTGTTTCTACAGACTGCTGCGGTCACGCCGTCTCCAGACAGGCCTTCATTAGTGTGTGTGCAGGACAAACTTCAGCGGTGCCGTTATGAGTGACGGAGACGTGAATCATTCCTCAGGTCATGTGTGTCGTTGAGGAGCCACATCTACAGATCACTGCGGGACACAGTCACAACACCCTACAAACCAGCTAAAATATAGGTTCCAAAAAAGTTTTTTTTTTGTTTTTTTTTTGGGGTTGTTTGGCTTGGCTTGTCTTGTTTTGGTTGGCTTTTTTTTTGGTTTGGTTTTGTTTGGCATGCATTGTTTTGTTTTTTTTGCTGTTTTTTGTTTGGCTTGGCACGCATTTTTTTTTTGGCTTGTTTTGGTTGGCTTTTTTTGGGTTTGGTTTTGCTTGGCTTGGCACGCATTGTTTTTTTGTTGTTGTTGTTGTTGTTGTTTTTTTTTTTTTTTTGTTATGTTGGCTTGTTTTTTTTTTTTTTTTTTTTTTTTTTTTTTTTTTTTTGCTTGTCTTGTCTTGTCTTGTTTTAGTTGGCTTTTTCTTTTGGTTTGGTTTGGTTTGGTTTGTTTAGTTTTTTTTTTGTTTTTGCAGAAACTCCATCGAATAACCATATTTGATTCCCCAAAGAACCTTTCAGAGATCATTTCTTAAAAGAACCACTTAAAAGAAAAAGAACCAGTGTAGTGTGAAGAACATTTTAATAATCTGAAGAAAATTTTCCCCTATAAAGAAGCATTAGTTCAGTGAACATGTTAAAGGTTCTTCAATGAACCACCAATGCCAATAAAGACCCTTTATTTTTAAGAGTGGCCAGGCAAAAAAGTTTACAAACCAACTACAAAGGGATTAAGTGTATGACGTCTAGTATTAGATAAATATGTTCTTGTTCAAGAAATGTAACACTAGTGCGCTGGTGCTTTATGCTTGACGCATAACACAACATATTTTTCTTCTTGTTTACCATGTAAACCCCATTTTGCTTGCATTTATGTTTGTCATATTTTCTTATGACAATATAATTTTTTTCTATAATTTAAAAAATTATTTTGGAACAAAACAACATCTATGCTAATCGATTTAAGATATGACAAATGTACAGTATGTAAAATGATGTTGATTAATGAAATGAAAGGTAAAAAAAAAGTAAAATAAAAACCCTGATCATGAATATCAGAGTTTAAAGGGTCATGACACGATTTTTTATTTTACTGCGTTCCTTGAGGTTCACTTATAATGTTAATTTTTTTTTTAAAAATCACAAAAAACAAATGTATAGCCTATGCAGAAAAACATTATTTTCAACCCTCATTTTGAGCCTCTGGACCCTGTTTTAACGATCTGAAACACAAGTATCAAACGCGAAACTCGGGTCAGGTCTGACGCAAATCTAAAATGTGTTGGTCTGAAGTCGCTTCATTACTCATAGGTGTGGTTTGGGCGTAACGTGAAATAAACCAATCAGAACGTCATCTCACATTCCCTTTAAGAGCAGGCGCGCTTGTTCCATGGCGGATTGCTATTATAACGGCGGATTTGCCAGGAGCGGTTCACAGCCGAGGAGACCGACGTTCTCGTCAGGGCCGTAAAACACAGAGAAGTGACATTGGGGATGGAGAAACACCCAAATTAGCTTCGGTTAAACAGGCGTATGATAATAATATTCACACTGTTCGAAAAGAGATAGGTAGAAGCTCTAGGCTTATCAAGACCTACAAGACCTAATATTTTTCCTTGTAATAATGTATGATTTGCAAAAATTAAAATTGCTGCTTCTGTGTAGATGAGAATCAAAGTGTTTGTGCGTTGTGCACACGCTACATTATGGCCAAGCATGCGCCCTTAAAACAGCATCTGAATAACATGCGTTGCGCGCCACTGACTTTAGACGAGGTTTCTCCTGGTCTGTGGCGGAATTGTTTTCTAAACCTGCAAAATAGCACCAGGGAACGTTTGCGCCGGAACACGCCTCCTCTTTTCGCTGAACCGCCCCCGGAGCGCAAGTGTATTTCCTAGTTTACCGACGTGCGTCTGTGGAGGGAAAAGTCCGCTGTGCGTCGGGTGCAAAATAGGAATGAAACATGTGTCGGTGTACAAAGTCAATTGCGCTGGGTGCAAGATAGGGCCCTCTGTCTGAAATGATCAGTTTTTAAGGCGCGGCTCCTTTAAAGCTTGTCAGTAAACACCCACTGTTATGATTGGCTAACATATTTGTCGAAAGTATTTTTATTTCAGGACAAAAATGTGAAAAGCAGGAGACTCCAGTTGATGTGCATGTAACCTCATTTAATTTGAGATGTTAAAGAGATCTCTTTTTTTCTTTTTTCTTGTTTTTGCTTTGGGTAAATCCACTCAGAAGTCATAAATACAGACTCATTGTAAGCATGTTTCAGTGATCTGCTGCCTGTCCTTCTGATTCCAGTTTCCTTTTAGCATATATTAGGTCCAAAAATGGCATTAAAAATGATTGATGTTTTTTAAAAGTTCCTTTGCAGTCAGGATGCCAAATCTGTAACACTCCACGAGTCTGTATCAGACAAATACTGTTTCACATTGACTTTAATATAAATAATAATATTAATAATAGTTCAGTGCTTACTACACCATTACCATTACAGTAACTAGTAACACAGCAGTAGTTAACAGGCAAAAGGCAAAGCATCCTTATCTCAGTATATCTTCATTATTTGTATAGTTATTGTACAAAGAAAGACAGGCATAAAAACATCCATGGCATGAGACTGGAAATATTCCTAAAACACACTTCCAGATCTCATTCTCAGACAAAGATTTTGGTTTGACACACAGAGATAATTTATTGAGCAGATGCATGTTTTATTCAGGCTGACAGTGCCATACTCTGGTTGACATTTCAGCGTTGTGTCGTGTCGCATCCGTCTCTGCAGAAAGCAGCTGTTTATTACTGTCATTCAGCGCTCATAATGACACATTAGCCTCCTTACTCACATCTCCAACACAGCTGCAAATGGAAACCTCCGTTCACTCACAATATGACAACAAGTGTCACTGAATAATCACTCAGTGTGAATATTCAGTGCATGACAGACGACACAGAGGTAAAGCCGCTTCAAACTAAGGCACGGCTCAGCTGTGAGATGAAGTTGCATGAGCCTGCCAATGGAAATGCCAAACATCCGAGTCCATCTACAACAGGTCACGTCAGGGTCACCGAGTGTCTTCGGTTCCAGACTGATAATCCCTTCCACAATCTGAAACTTGGCACCCTTCGCCGTAACGTTCAGACCTAAGCAGAAATCTGCTGATTGATTGGTCAGTGACACCCTGAATAAATGAGCCAGCTCGAAGAAGGTCCATGGATTAAGTCCCGAGGTCCCTCTGGAAAGAGGGGAATGGGGTAATTTGTCGGACCACTTCCATCTGTTTGGGCATTTCCGTGACCCTTCTGGTCTCAGCCATCTCAAACACGGCTGGAGGATCACGGGACGCCATCCGTCAGGCCACGGCACGCTCGGCATTTACAAACCTTCCTCGCAGACTCCACACACTTAAAGGAGGAGTTCACTTTAAAATGAAAGTTAGCCCATGATTTACTCGCCCTCAAGTCATCCTAGGTGTTTATGACATTCTTCTTTCAGACGAACACAATCAGAGTTATATTAAAAAATGTCCTGGCTCTTCCAAGCTTTATAATGGCAGTGGATTGCAACCAACAGTTTTAAGTCCATAAAAGTGCATCTATCCATCATAAAAGTTCATCTATCCATCATAAAGTGCTCCTCAGGCTCCAGGGGTTAATAAAGGCCTTCTGAAGCAAAGCCATGTGTTCGTGTAAGAAAAATACCCATATTTAACACGTTACAAAGTAAAATTCTAGCTTCTGACCAAAGGAACATATGTAGTCTCTATGGATATATGAATTTTTATCATGGATAGATGCACTTTTATGACGGATAGATGCATTTTTATCATGGATAGATGCACTTTTATGATGGATAGATGCATTTTTATCATGGATAGATGCACTTTTATGATGGATAGATGCACTTTTATGAACTTCAAACCAGAAACAGCCATTCACTGCCATTATAAAGCTTGGAAGAGCCAGGACATTTTTTTTATATAACTCTGATTGTGTTCGTCTGAAGGAAGAATGTCATATACACCTAGGATGAGTTCAGGGCGAGTAAATCATAAGCTAATTCTCATTTTTGGGCGAACTGTTCCTTTAAGCCAGCCAGAAGTGGACTGAAGGTTATGATCAAGCATAGTTATGCTGCACAGTCGACATGAGGCCGAGGAATCGCAGAGCCGACCGTCCCAATGTAAAGACTGATTGTGGCCCAGAAGCGTGACTGGCTTAAGACTCGCTGTCCGCTGTGGAGATCGAGTGATCGGTCCTGCAGAGTTCGGCTTGTTCTGAATGTTGTCGCACAGCAGGTCAAGGAAAACTCCCAGCAGGGGTTTGAGATCCTCAATCATCCGAACGTCACAGAACATATCCGAGCTTCTCACCTACTGATCGGCTGTTTACTTCGGAGAACGGCACAGTTTTGAGCCATGAATAAATAAAGAAGGTTGTAGCCATAAGTGCATGTGTGAAACCTGTCCAAGCCGATCAACAGATGTGACAGATCCAGGGAAACAAAGACCCTACAACTGTGACTCACGAAGGAATCTGATTATAGTATAGGAGTGTGCCGGACACAATCCTGCTCCCTTACGGCAGAGTTTATTTCCAAGGGTTATTAAACACGCTTGAAGAAGCTGATCAAGGTCTTCACTTTCTATTTTGAGGATATAAATGTCCAGGTAGGAGTGAACTGGAGCTGAACAGTTTAAAGGAGTAGTTCACTTCAGAATTACAATTTCCTGATAATTTACTCTCCCCACGTCATCCAAGATGTTCATGTCTTTCTTTCTTCAGTCGGAAAAGAAATGAAGGTTTTTGAGGAAAACACTCCAGGATGTTCCTCCATATAGTGTCTTCAATGGGGTCCAACGGGTCGAAGGTCCAGATGTGAGTTTCAGTGCAGCTTCAAAGTCTCGACACGATCCAGCCGAGGAATAAGAGTCTTATCTAGACAAACCAGCGGACATTTTAGAACTAAATACACATTTATATACTTTTAAACACAAATGCTCGTCTTGCACTAGCCGTGATGCGACACACATTACTAAAAATTTTAATTACATAAAAAAATGTTGGGTAGGGCAAAAAACTCCCCTACTTTAAAATCATCTGACATCGTTTGACTTTGGCATTTGAGTCTTTGCACGTTCACTTTATAAACCCTAGGTCGGTTCTTACGCCTATGTCACGCTTGACCTTTCAACCTGATCATGTAATGTGTGTCGCATCACAGCGAGTGCAAAACCAGCATTAGTGGTTTAAAAGTATATAAATGTTTATTTTACTATCACTATATGGAGAAAAATCCTGGAATGTTTTCCTCAAAATCCTTAATATCTTTTCAACTGAAGAAAGAAAGACATGAACATCTTGGATGACGAGGGGGAGAGTAAATTATCAGGAGATTTTAATTTTAACCGTCAAAATAAATAAAGGAAAGTTGGGAAACAATCTCATTACGATGGACAATTTTGGTTATAGGGCTACAACTACTCCTTTATTTAATCTCTAATGTGTTGTTGACAGTGTAATAAAGATTTTACTTTCTGTCATGTCATGTCATGTCCATACAGGAGATATTTTATTGTCATTCAGCTTTTTGACCAGCTCAAGGGAAAGAAGACACTGCTAAATATGGAACTCTTACTTGAGTTTTATACGGTAAAGTTGTGCTGAAAAGGCCCTGAGAAAACAGTGTGAAACAAGAGAGAGAGAGAGAGAGAGAGAGGGGATGTGTTGGAGACAGAGCGAAGGAAAGTTTACAGTTGTAATCAGTGTTAGGGGAAATGTACTTTAAGGAGCTGATTGATGAAAATCCCATTCAAAACGGAAAGAGAAGAAGAACTTCGCACCAGCCAGAGCGCAGGAGCTGTCAAATACTTCCTGGTTACTGAAGGCAAACTTCCTTTCAAGTCGAGTCATCATTTATACACCGCTTTAACAATATAGACTGTTTCAAAGCAGCTTTACAGTGATAACAGGAGATTACAGTAACAGAGATTGTTTAGGCTTTACAGCAGATCTAGAAAAAAAGTTATTGTCCAGCTAAAGTTAGTTTTGATTGATTCACTTCCTTTGTAAAGATCATTAGTTATTAACTTAGGGGCCGATAACACGACACCGTTCTCACAGAAAACAGAAACTTTTAATGTGTTCTGGCCGTTCATTCGCACAACAGTGTTCTAGATCATTTATGACCCTGGACCACAGAACCAGTCACGAGTCGCACGCGTATATCTGTGGCAATAGCCAACAACACATTTATGGGTCAAAATTATAATTTTATGCCAAAAAATCATGAGGATATTAAGTAAAGATCATGTTCCATGAAGATATTTTGTAAATTTCCTACCGTAAATATATAAAACATGTATTTCTGTGAGTGAATGCTGCACAATCGCCAACACAAATGCACAACTTTAAAGGAGATTTTCTCAATGTTTCGATTTTTTTCACACCCTCAGATTCCAGATTTACAATAGTTGTATCTCGACCAAATATTGTCCTATCCTGACAAACCATACATCACTGGAAAGCTTATTTATTCAACTTCTATCTTATATAAAAGTGATGCTCGACTTAGAAAACAGCACTAGAGATGAACACTTTATCATTATCATCATCGTAACGTCACAACAACGGCACGTTGACCTTGCCGTAACAGTTCTGCTCCTGTTACACTCACTGCAGTTCTCCAGCACAGCACACACAGGACACAGAAGAGCCGGGTCTGACAGTATATTGGGTGACAGTCCACAAGAGTTGTAGAGCTGACAGTGCCTGACGTGAGTCTGAGTCACTCGTGTGACGGATGTCTGCTCTCGGTTCTCGCTCAGTCCTGATGGCGTGTGTTCATGTACATCAGTGTTCTGGATCGTTCCTGCGAGGGTTGAGTGGATCGCTTCGACTGAGGGTTCTGGATGGGCCGAGGTTACAGGGCTCGCTTTAATGGCCCGTCGTGTTTGAAGAGGAGGAATGGGGTTCAGACGGGATTGAGTTAGCGTTCCTGCAGCGACCCCCAGTTCACAGTGACTTGTTGGTGATTTATCTGAAGGAAGGAATTCAGTGAAGGGCTGGGATCTCTACTGTAACCTTTTACCCCCACCAGATGTTCGCTCTGAAAACACGATAATGTTCATCCCTAAATCCCCATGCAAACATATCAAGTGGCTGCTATGTGTTTGTGGCCAGACTCAGTGAAATGACAGAGCGGCGATGGGAACGGGTTTTACACAGCGCTCAGACGCTCAGACGCTCCAGACGCTCCAGACGGACGGGCATCAGACACACAAAATATGATTTTATCAAAACGCCAGGTTTTTTTTTTCTTCTCTTCTTTTTTTCTCATTATTGTTTACATTTACTTTTTATGTTTAATTAATTGAATTTTTAATTTAATTTAATTTAATTTAATGACAAACAGAGTCACATTATAAATTCTAAAAATCCCAGTTGAAAGGGAATGTTCTTATAGTACCGTGTTTGTGCAAAGTTATCTGGTCGTTAATAATGAAATAATAATTTTCTGAAACATTTCAGTTGGACATTCGTCTAACATTTTTTAAATGTTTCAGGACGTTCAGAGAACATTCAAAAGTAATATTCTATAATGTTTGAAGAATGATACAATGGAATGTTCATATAACCGTTGTTAGAATATATTTTTTGCTAGTCATGTCATGGTTTCAATGCCAAGTAATGTGACAAAGTTCACTACATAAGTTCAGGGGTTTAGTAAAGTAAAAGTGATGCTTAACTAGAAAACAGCACTAAAGATGAACACTTACACCACCAAACCACAGAATCAAACAGCCTGGCCTCATTCTGAATTCAATCATAACTGAATGAGAGTGACAGGACCAGACAGAGAGAGAGAGAGAGAGAGAGGAGAGAGAGAGAGAGAGAGAGAGAGAGAGAGAGAGAGAGAGAGAGAGAGAGAGAGAGAGAGAGAGAGAGAGAGAGAGAGAGAGAGAGAGAGAGAGAGAGAGAGAGAGAGAGAGAGAGAGAGAGAGAGAGAGACCAGTATTTGTCACTTCAGAGTGCATGAATTCTTGATTTGATGTGTCTTAATTGATTCATCTCTGCTTAGCACTGAGTGTCTGTCGGCCCTGAACATTGAGCTCATGTCCCTGGACGCTGACCTCTGACCTCTGCCATGACCCCGATCATGTGCTCTGGGATCAACCGTTGAACACTTTTCCCAGTCTAATAGGACGCTACAGGTGAATCCCATCTTTAGTGAGGGTTTGGAAAAATATCTCGTGCTCAGATCCTCGAATGCTTTAAAATAACACAATAGTCCAAATATATTTCTGCATGTTTTTCATTTGCAATGAGTAAAACTTATTCAAACGTCTGTCTTTACAAAGACTGTGAAGCTTCGGCCTCTTCTCCGTTTCTATGGTTTTCCTACCAAGGTTGGCACAGGTCTTTGTGAATGTTGTTGTGTATTGTCATTGTGAGCGAGGTAATAAAGGTAAAATCCGTCGTTTACCTTGGGGTGTTTCTGAAAGCCCCTTCTCCTCCAGAGCAAATTGATTTAGACCTCCATCTGACAATGAACTGTTGTAACCGAACAGACCCTTGAAGCGAGCAGAATTTGAAGGACTGTTCCCTTGTCTCTAGCAGAGTCTTTATGAAATTTTAAATTAAGTGTTAATCATTAATTCTCACAAATATACAGTATATCTCCCATCTCTAATGATCTTCAATCAGGTCTTCTGCCATCCAGTGTGAGCCTCAGAAAAACACCTGAGATGCTGAGAACAGTTTCGACATATTAAAGTACTTTAATAAAACTGTTAAGTAGTATAAGTGTGATGAGATGTAACAGAACCTTGGAAAACCAATTTTGTTTTTGAAAATTATATGTGCACTCTCACTATTTGAAGTACTTTTTATTGCCTTTCAAGTGTGTGTCACTTCAGGCATGCGATACCTGTAATCTCGCTCCAAGGTTTATCACTGTATGATTAATTGCGAATAACAGAAAGAGCGAGACAAGCATCTTAAGAAGGATGCCGACTGATTATTCCAGTTCCTGCTTGATATCTTTGAAAGTGTGTGTTAAGGAGATCTTGTGATTATGTGAAGTCCTTCTGGAAGGGAATAAAAGGTGTGGACAAAAGCATCCTAAAACCTCCGGAAACAGTGAGCAAGTTTCCAGTTGTAGTTTTATTAAGCGCACACACACACACACACACACTCGACCCGCTTCCCCTCTCCTCCATTATGTGTGTGCTAATGTCACATTGATTATGCTGGTCGTAAACTGGCTTTGTTTGGCCTCGTCTCGCTGTCAGTCAAAGCGTCTGCTGGGACGCGCGCGACTCTCGCTAAAAGCTGCTTTCCGTGTTTGTGGCGATTAAAGCGTGACGCCGTTCCCCTAAGAGACCCCATTTTGGTGTATTAATTGCTTTTTAATGTTTTCCTCCTGTTTCAAATGTGACTGTGTACAAACAAATCAACAATAATGGAGGCTTGAGTATTTTCTGACGGGGTCAAGAGCGGGAGTAAACAGGGTTGTGCTGAATAAACCATAACTGGGATTTTTGACACGGAAGATTGTCATTTGTCCTGCCAGAATCCTCGTCCCATGTGGACCATCCCTCGAACTGAGAACCAGGGCTTTCGGGAACATTGTGAATGCGTCTGACAAGTTAAGGAAGTCAGTTTAACATCTCTTTTTACTTTGACCAACTTTGGGTGAAAGGAGAGTTTTAATGGGACTGTGATGAATTTTTCATTCACTGAGTCTTTTATGTGATGGAAGATCCCATTGTGTTATATTCAACCAAAGGAGGCCGTAATTATGAGGAATCATGAGAGAAAACACATTATATATGATGTAAACAACAATAAGCTAAAATGAAATCGCACGCGAAGCCTCCAGAGGTCTAATTATGAGTATGAAAAGCAATTCTGTTTGCTTTCCAGACATCTTAAGAACTATTTTAGAGTCGTGCTACATTTTATTTGAATGTAGAATTATTATTATTATTATTATTGCCACACTTAAAGAATTAGTTGACTTCAGAGTCTCTAGCTGTGATGCGACACACATTACGTGATCAGGTTGAAAGGTCAAGCGTGACGTAGGCGTAAGAACAGACCTAGGGTTTATAAAGCGAACGTGCAAAGACTGAGTCAAAAAACATTTATAAAAATAAATAAATAAATAAATAAAAGATGTTGGACGATTTTGAAGCTGGAGGAGAAACTGAGATGAGTTTTTCGCCCTATACATTTCTGAACCGGAACACGCGTGACCTTTCAACCTGATTACGTAATGTGTGTCGCATCACTGCTAGAGCAAGACCAGCATTTTAGTTAGTTAAAAAAGTATATAAATGTTTATTTAGTTGTAAAATGTCCGCTGGTTTGTCTAGATAAGACTCTTATTCCTCGGCTGGATCGTGTCGAGACTTTGAAGCTGCACTGAAACTCACATCTGGACCTTCGACCCGTTGGACCCCATTGAAGACACTATATGGAGGAACATCCTGGAGTGTTTTCCTCAAAAACCTTCATTTCTTTTCCACTGAAGAAAGAAACACATGAACATCTTGGATGATGTGGGGAGAGTGAATTATCAGGAAATTTTAATTCTGAAGTGAACTAATCCTTTAAGTTTCCATGTCTGTTAACCAAACCAGAACGTATCATACATTTTCCTGATATGCATGTATTTTCCATGGCAAAAAAAGAAAAGAATGCATTTAGCAATAATTGATTTGAAATGTGGAACGTCCTTTCCTGCATATTGAGTGTTGCAGTGTCTCATTCATTCACAGTCAATGGCCCGTCTTCTCCTTCCACTGTCTCTGATAACATGCAGTTTTGATATTTAATAATCCGACGGCACAGGAAATATGGAAACAGAAAACGGTAAACAATCAAAACCTGAAATCCAAAAGTTGGCTTCTTGAATTGAGTGCCTGAAGAGAATCAGTATCGGGTCTTGAGTTTCACGTCCAGCATCTGCCATCCGGACATCAGGCACCGTATTCATCATCGGCATCATGGAGCCCAGCGTCTGTGCAAACACCCAGAGGAAATGAAGTCTCTCGGCCAGACAAGAATAAAATTAGCTTGATGACTAAGTTCCTCCCCCGTTCCATCGGGAATAAGACCCTTCATTTGTTTTCATTACCTCGCTTTGCCTCGGACAACCAGAGCGTCACTCAGCTCGTTCTGCCGACCTCGAAACATCTACACGACTTTAGAGTTTATATCATCATTCAATACTTTAGTAAATCTCTGGACTATTTTGCCATCATTATGACATACAAATCATACACACATTTGGATTTTCCCCACCATCAGACGCAAGTGAAGACGGAAGTATGTTTTAGCTCAACAAACATGTTCGAAGACGGCATGTGAAAATAAACAAATAAAATAAAAAACGTTGTAGTTTTTATCATCATCCAATACTTCAGTAAATCTCTGGACTCATTGTGAAATACAAATCATACAAAAATTAGAAAAGGTATGTTTTAACTCAACAAATGTGATGTGAACACAGACCGACAAATAAAAAAGTGATGGACTGATCAATGATCAGGACAAAAAACAAACTACTCGCTATTCACGTTTTTCATTTACTATTTCAGATATTAATGCAACCCAGGCTCATTGGCGACATTTTTGCCCAATGATATCAGTGATATCTGCACATTCTGCAACACTTTCAAAGTGAAATGTCCAGTGAATGGCACTAAAAGGTTAACACTCAATCTGAAAGTAACATATGGAAGCTTGTTTCCGCCACAGAATAAAACATTTTAAGAGATAATTGCGACTTTTTATCTCACAATTGCGAGTGTACATCTCGCAATTCTGACTTTATTTCTCAGAATTTCGAGATATAAAGTCAGAATTGCGTGAAATAAAGTCGCAATTGCGTGTTATAAAGTCAGAATTGCGTGAAATAAAGTCACAATTGTGTGAAATAAAGTCAGAATTGCGAGATATAAAGTCGCAATTGCGCGTAGTAACATGAGCAGTGTTGTGTGTGGAACTCATTACAAGTAACTTATAATTAATTATAATATAATTATAAGTAACAATAATTAAATATGTTAAATAAAACAAATATTTTACGCATTTAATCTCAATCTCACAATCTCATATTGACTTGCTTGACTATTTTTACATATTTACTATTCTGCACTTGCTGCCGACCTTCGATGATTCAGTTAAACCATAAGCAAAAATGATTTTTTTTATTTTTTGTTTTTATTGGTAAAGTAAGTGTTAAAATTTCTTGTCCTGCATCTCTTCTTCTGTTCTCCAGAATGTCAGTGGCTGAAAGGTTTGTCTGAGCGGCGCCCTCTACTGTACACGCGTGAATTATTCATTTCCTTCAGCCTTATTATTTCAATTTTGGCCTGAAAGAGCCTTTACATTTGCCCAAAAATGTAACTTTTTTGTTATATAAAAGAAACAAGTCCAACCCAGGCGAGAAAAGGTAACGCAAAAGTAATGTAACGCATTTGTTTTCTTAAAAAGTAACAAAGTTACGCAATTGGTTACTTTTTAAAGGAGTAGGTAACTTTCCCCAACGCTGCACGTAAGATACCAGATACACACACACACACACACACACACACACACACACTAATCCCGCCCCTTAACCTACCCATCACACACACACACACACACACGAACCCCACCCCTTAACATACCCATCACACACACACACACACACATACACACAAACCCCACCCCTTAACATACCCATCACACAAAACATTCAGCATTTTTATATGTTTTAAACCTTTAATTACTTTATTTTTATACCAGATTTACAAATGAGGACATCCCTAAAATTTTGTCAGGTTTTTGTCACTTCTGGGTACAAATATTTCCCCAAAATATAGTTAAGTAAGTACACACAGACACTCTCTCTCTCACACACTCACACACACACACACACACTCTCACACACAGTCGTTTACCCCGGGTGCCTGTTAGAGGTAAGTGAATACATCTTGTGCTACTGTAAAGCCTGCAGCACTAACACACTTCCCCGGAGTAAAGCTGCCTGTGACCCACTCTCTCTCTCTCACACACACACACACACACACATCCGGACCGCAGACACATCGTCTCTCAGCGTCCATGTTTCTCTCTGTCTCTCCTGTTACTGTGTGTGCTGATAACTTGTGTTCTGTATGATGCTTGTCTGATGGAGATCACAGAGCATCAGCATCAGAAGCGATTGTGTGTTCACTCACCCATTCCCCCCCCCCCCCCCCTCCCACACACACACACACACACACTCAATTGACCCCAGAGCTCGAATCACCATAGTTACAGTGCAGTGGTCACAGGGTTAAATTACATTAGTGCTCAGAGATGAAAAGACACGATTGGCTCCCTGTGAGCATGCATGATGAGGATGGGGAACAGGATGAAGATGGGAATGGGGATGAGGATGAGGATGAAGATGGGGATGGGGATGAAGATGAAGATGAAGATGAAGATGAAGATGAGGATGGGGATGAGGATGAGGATGAAGATGAAGATGAGGATGGTGATGAGGATGGGGATGAGGATGGGGATGAAGATGAAGATGAAGATGAAATGAGGATAAGGATGAGGATGAGGATGAAGATGGTGATGGGGATGAGGATGGGGATGGGGATGGGGATTAAGATGGGAATGGGAATGGGAATGGGGATGAGGATGAGGATGAGGATGGGGAAGGGGATGAGGATGAGGATGAGGATGAAGAGGAGGATGAGGATGAGGATAAGGATGGGGATGGGGATGATGAAGACGAAGATGAGGGTGATGATGGGGATGATGATGATGATGAAGATGAAGATGAAGATGAGGATGAGGATGGTGATGAGGATGAGGATGAGGATGAAGATGAGGATGAAGATGAGGATGGTGATGAGGATGAGGATGAGGATGAAGATGAGGATGGGGATGAGGATAAGGATGGGGATGGGGATGATGAAGACGAAGATGAGGGTGATGATGGGGATGATGATGATGATGAGGATGAGGATGAGGATGATGAGGATGAGGATGGGATGAAGACCTCAGTGTCTTCGGCACCAGGGGAGTGTGAGCATTAAGAAAGACTTCAGGAAAGGTTTCTGACAGCTTGTGTATCAGAGGTCAGGATCTACAGCACTGCTTATTTCCACAGTCAGTTAAAACAATTTACACTCATGCTTCATTCATCCGACCTCTGAGCTCTCAGTTTAGTGTTATTCTTCCGTAACTCCAAAATAAATACCATTACACCAGGGATAAACTTCACTTCAGGAAAGCCCGGTCCTCCCTTTTAGGTCTCAAATTAGTTGCATACATTTTTGAAATTATCATGAATATAATTTTGGAACAAAATGCTCAACTGGGGAAAGTAATTATGTGCTCATCATGCATTAGGTGACCTTATAAAAACTAACTTTATCTGGACAATAACTTTAGCTTCTGTAAAGCCAAAACAATCTCTACTGTAATTTCCCATTATCACTGTAAAGCTGCTGTGAAACAATTGATATTGTTAAAGCGCTGTATAAATGAAGGAGACTCGACTTGGACTAAAGCTCAGTTACACTGTACAGAAGCACAAAGACACACTCTTACAAGAAAAGGTTCTTTGTGAAACCTTAAAGGGTTCCATTCATGTGTAGAAACTTTTAGGGGTTTTGATTTTATTTTATTTTATTTTATTTAATAGACAAAAAAAGTAGTGAAATACACTCATTTATCAAGGATAACACAATAAAGTTAAAAACTTATTTCCATTGCGGTCCTTGATGTAAAGCACAGACTTCACTCATAGTGACAGGTTACTCTGGCATTGCTTTCTATTATAAATACTATAAGCTACAATAAATTTCCACATTTGCAAAGTTTACAATCACAATGAAACATCTACACAATACACTAATGCAAATTCATCACTAAAACAACCTATCTAATGACCAACTTTTAACATTCACACTAAAACCAACCATATTAGAAATACTTTTGATACCTAGAGGCATGAATTCCACAACTGAGCCCCTGAGAACTCAAAAGACCTACGACCAAACATAGTTTTAAAACGATATAATATAATATCCATGAGACTTTGACTAGATATCTCTCACTTACCCTAGACATCCAAGAAATGCATGCATACTCAAAATGACATTGCACTAAACATGATGCAAGTGACTTCACGTTCCCATGACTTTATGGATTTAGTTTCATTTTGAAACAATTTTATGTATTTAACACCTTTTTGAAGAGTGAAAAAAGAAGAAGAAAAAAGAAGACTAGAAAAAATATCGTGTTAAACATGAAAGTCTTTATATAGAAGCTTTTTGGCATAAAGGGTTCTTTAAAATTGGGTCAAGAACGCTAGATTTCTCTATAGTTTCTGTACGAGTTTACAAGAACTGTAAGAATACACTGGACTGTGTTGATTGGGACGATTGGTAACTTGAGACACTGGTTGAGTTTGAGTTTGTCTCCACAGGGACCAGTGGTCTGTTTTCTTCATGTTAACAATCAGAAACAGATGTGGTGGGGAATTATAGACCTGCGTGTGTCATCACTCATTCTGCACTTAAACACCGTACCTGCCAGATACATGCGCTAAGAAACCAGAAATAATGTTTCTTTTACATGCCAACGTGCATCAGAGCTCATAAAAGCAGGAAGGGCAGAGAGAGTGGCATGATGCAGTTCAGCACAGCTTCACATGACAAATGATGTAAAATCTCTGATGTCCCCACAGTGTGTATGTGAAGTTTTAGCTCAAAATACCCCACAGAGTTATATTTTATAGCATGTTAAATTGTCACTTTTTGAGGGTGAGCAAAAACACACGTTTTTTGTGTGTGTCCCTTTAAATGCAAATGAGCTGCTGCTCCCGGCACAGAGGGCAGAGCTTCAATAGCACAATGTGTGTGTGTGTGTGTGTGTGTGTGTGTGTGTGTGTGTGTGTGTGTGTGTGTGTGTGTGTGTGTGTGTTAGCAGCTCTGATTACCTCACACACACACACTGAACATCTCAAAACTTTTAGCCTTTTATGTTCAAACCGGAGTCGGACAATGATGGAGAGACTCAAGAAGAAGTGACAACATGTTGAAGCAACAGGACATTTCTGAATGGTTAGTTGTGGATTGATGTAGCTTATGTGGAGTTAACTATGTTCTAGTCACTGATTAGCATATTCTGTCATGATAATCTATAAATCGTGTTCCGGGGGCGGGGTTTATGTAAATTTTAGGGATGATGATGTCACTAGCCTGTGAAGAAGCTCATTGTAGTCTCTACCAGCCGTTTGATGTAGTCCTTAAAAAGCGATTTCTGTAAAAGAAAATATCTCCCTTTGCTTTGAACTTTGAGCGTCGTAACTTTGCAGATGTTGTTTATGATCAAACAGCAACATTACACACTAACTAAAGTTAGAAAACTTTAGAATAATGGTCGCTCCTTAATAAGTCACTATGCAGGAAGTAATGCAGGACTAATGAATAGTTCTACATTAACACTTCAGCTACTACTATTATCTAATATAGAAACAAGCTTAACTAATCAGTAGGTAATTTCGAATTTAGGACTAAGATAGTTCCTTATTAGGTAATCAATAATTACTTTACAAGATTGGCATCATTAAGAACTAATAGGTAATTATGACAAATTATAAAAAATGAGAAATTAATTACTAATCACAACATTAACGTGTCTGAGATGTGAGCAATTGCCTTTTTTTACTCTCAGCGTTGTCATAAAATGCATCACTAATTACTCAAGTCACTCTTCAAGGACGACTTAGTGACCTGGACCATTATTCTAGAGTGTTACCACTAAAGTTAAAGAAGTGAAATCATATTCCCCCAGCCCTTCAACGGCCGTGTCGTGTCTCTGGCACCATGTCATTGTGTTCTGGCCTTCACACACTGGTGCCAGGAAGGGTGTTGCATTCGGACACACACTTCAAAACACAGGCTTTGTCCAGCAGCCAAAGTTTATTACTAGTGACAGCTCTCACACTGGGGCAGAACACATCTCACCGCTCCTGACAAACAACCAGACAGATTTGTGTTGTTGGTTTTTTACCGTTTGCTGACAAACAGAGCAGTAAGAGAGGTCAAACTGTGACATATTTACCCTCAGGTTCGGCTTGCGACGTGTGAGCTGCTGTGAAGTGTGTGAATGCTTTGCATTTCTGGAGAAAAACGAGAAATGGGACACACTGCGGTCTCACAGTCGCACGCGCACGCGGCAGCCATTGTAAGTCCACAAGACCGAAAGTGCACATGAAGTGTGCCATTTGGGACAGGGCCTATGACCGCGCCAGTCCGCATGGACTATGATTGACAGCTCGCTCACGAGCGAGGGCGAGTCTGTGTTGAAACGCTGCTGTCAATCAACAATCGTGGGAGGGGCGTCGATTTTGTGACGTCACAAAATCGAACGGCTTGATTTGAGATGGGGGAAAACATATAAGAAGATTAAAAAAAAAACACTGGATGGATTTTTATCATTTTATGATGGTTGTGTACAGGCACTGCCAACACACATTTCAGTACAATCAACTTGTAAAAGTGCATGTACCATTATATGACCCCTTTAACTTGCCCTTAATTCAACACACGAGAGATTTTCTTCACACACAGAATGAGTTGTAGTCTGACACGTTTTTTCCGCACCCTTTGATTGACAGGATATAATCAGCACTGATCATCGGCTGTTTTTAATCGACCGATACCGATAATTGGCCGATACATCGGTGCATCTCTAATAAACGTGAATATTCTCATTTCAGTTCTTTCTGAGAACGACAGAAGAGCTTCACCTGATAAACAGATAAGACAGATGAGGTTCATGACAATCCCTTTAGATTTATTTTTGATCGCATTTTAAAGCGACAAATTGTGTATGTTTAGTTTGATTTTGGGTGGATGGAGGGGGGAATTAATATCTGTGTCATTTTCAAAATCAAATCAGAATCCAGAAACGGACATATACTGTATGCCTCCGCCACTCCTTTCAAATCCACAGGAAACAAGAGCCATGTAAGATCTTGCATTCATTCGTCATTTCTCCTCAATGCCGGTCCCCTTCACCTTTATTGCAATCTATATTTCACATCTGGTCCCTCCCAAGCAATTAACCTTGGTGGAAATCAGCAAGCTTTTTTCCTGTCTGCTTTTTTTGCTCCTGTATGTTACTTTTCAGCGATTGAACCGGGGGTAATGACTCTGAAAGGAAAAAGAATGTTCTTTCAATAGATAATTAGGGAGATTGGTTTACCAGACCCACTCAAGCCCCATTGAGACGCGGGACTGTGTGTCTGTTGTCTGCGAGACGGAAGGAGTCCCCGGAGACACATTCCCTAATCTTTCATTTCTCAAAGCAGGTGCCTGGCAGGTAGAGCAGGACCGAGGAAGAAGAGGTCAGAATCACGGGTCAGAGGTCAGGGATCCAAGGTCTCCAGGTCAATGGCCACTGCAGTGAACGGGTGACATAAAAGAGTCTTCCAACATCTTTGTGTGGTAATGGATTTTACTGCAGGAAATTCGTTCCAGAGGGGTTGTGCGCGCATTTATCTGTTTGTTTACAGGTAAGGGTGTGTAAGTTCTCCAGTCCCAGCTTCATATGAAGAGTCAACTCAACTCTGATTCCGCTGAAAAACACTTTTCAAAACATTGCTCTGTTTGATCATCCTGACCATTTGACAAAAGCATGTTCTGACGTTTTCAACACAGTTAAACGATTCATTGGGCCCTATTTTAACGATCTGAAATGCAAGTATCAAACACAAAATGCAAGTAACTTTGTGGACGGGTCTCGGACGCAAATCTAAAATGTGTTGGTCTGAAGTCGCTTCATTACTCATAGGTGTGGTTTGGGCGTAACGTGAAATAAACCAATCAGAGCGTCATCTCACATTCCCTTTAAGAGCAGGCGCGCTTGTTCCATGGCGGATTGCTATTATAACGGCGGATTTGCCAGGAGCGGTTCACAGCCGAGGAGACCGGCGTTCCCGTCAGGGCCGTAACACACAGAGAAGTGACATTGGGGATGGAGAAACACACCCAGATTAGCTTCGGTTAAACAGGCGTATGATAATGTGGGTAAATGTGTAAGCTAGATTTATGCCTATTTTTTCACATCTTCATGGACACAACAATGATTTCCCTCGTGTGGAATATTTTTCCTTGTAATTAATTATGTATAGTTTGCAAAATGTGAACTGCTGTGTCTGTGTAGATGAGAGAAGCAAAGTGTGTGTGCGTTGTGCACACACTACATTATGGCCAAGCATGCGCCCTTAAAATAGCATCTGAATAACGCGCCGCTGACTTTAGACGAGGTTTCTCCTGGTCAGTGGCGGAAGTGTTTTCTGAAACTGCAAAATAGCACCAGGGAACGTTTGCGCCGGAACACGCCTCCTCTTTTCACTGAACCGCCCCCGGGAGCGCAAGTTCATTCCCTAATTTACTGACGTGCGTCTGTGGAGGGAAAAGTCCGCTGTGCACGGGTAGGATAGGAATGACACATGCGTCGTGTACAAAGTCAATTGCGCTGGGTGCGAGATAGGGCCTTATATCTCTCGAAACCCTAGTTCCAATGAACTCTTGCATGGTTGGAATGACAGATCTCGTCCTGTGGATTCTACGTGTCCAAGATGTGTCTGGGATTGTATCTATGTTTTTAGTGTTTCAAGATAATAAGCACCACTTTGAAGGGTGCATATGTGCTCTTGTATTCTAAGAGGAAGTTCTCTGATGTCTATGTGCGTTATTTACAGCAGCGACACGGATAAATACCCAGCAAGCAATAGCCGTTATTTCCCCGTCTCAGTTAACTATAGACCCGATATAGTCCGGCTGTGAGTAACACACTTCTAGACAAAATAATCTTGAATTAAGTTACATGTCGTTTTTGCAAAAATAACTTGCGAGATGTAAGATATTCCATCATGTAAGCAAAGTAAACAGTGATTGCTGGGTTATGTTGTGGAGAAAGATGCTTATTGGCCAATCCGCACATATAGAGTGATGCATAATAATCAATGAAAATAAGCAGCTTTCTGTTCATTCCTCCGCCTCCTGTGTGACAGTATTCCTCCAGTTCTGTATTGAGTGAAAGTGAAAACGACATGTGAAATCCAAGTATGGGAACCCATACTCAGAAGTTGTCCTTTGCATTCAACCCATCCAAGTTAGTGCACACACATTAGCAGCAGTGAGTAGTGAACACACACACACACACACACACACACACACACACACACACACACACACACACACACACACACACACACACACACACACACACACACACACACACACACACACACACACACACACACGGGGAGCGATCGGTCGGTGCTTCAGTCATTTCCTGCCGGTATTGAGAATCGAATCAAAAACCTTCGGGTTCCCATGTGGATTCCATGCATACCAGATGTGGGCCGGATCTGGGCCGACACTATGTTGCTGTCTGACTCTTGAACCATTAGCAAAATCCATCTTTTACAGTTTTTTCCGATTGCTAAACAACAGTGAGCACAACTGGAGCTACATGTGCAAAACTCTAACTACAGTCTGCACTACCAACAGTCACCTGAGCTAAACACTTCACATCACCTGCAAAACTCACTCAGAGCAACACAACTCTTAACACACGGCTCAAAACAGGCTCAGTGCAGCCAAACACTACACAACCCTCACTGAGATAACACACACTGTCACTCAGAACACACACTGCACAACCCTCACTGAGATAACACACACTGTCACTCAGAACACACTGAGAGTAAAAACACTAGCATCAAACAAGGCAAATGAAAATTAGCAGTTTGCTTCAATAGTCTGTAGTAATTTACGGAATTACAGTAATGAGAAAAAAAAGGTAGAAACTAAAAGTACATACTGTAATTCGAACAAATAATTGAGGGGCTAATCCTGCCTCTCTCTAGCAGGCCACAGGTTTTCATCAACATCACATCTAATGTTCTCTCTTGCCATGCACCTGGGGAAGAACCTTCTGGAGTGCCTTATCCATCCCTGGCAGTCCTCTGGACTCGTGTCCTCACATCCGGCACGCATGGCTTCCAAAAGAGACCTTTGGTCATGTGGGTGGTGACCAAACACTTTCCACCTCCACCCATACAGAAAAAAAAATACTGAAATATATTTTAAAGTGTCAAAAATATATGTGGCATATATTCCAAATACATTGAAATATATTTGCATTGTTGGTCACTTATATTTATCATTTTGAAATATATTCTGAAATACTGTAACAAAAATATATGATGTTACAATAAGTGTGAAATATATTTACATATATTTAACTAACATATATTTATTGGGCCAATTTCGAATATTTGCATGTATTCCAAAAATATATTTCAAATATATTTCTTTTGTGTGTGGGAGCCTTTCAGCTGAAGGTGCAATCAGCAGTGTTTGAAAGGCACAAGGCTGAACTCTATTCTGTTTTGAGTGTGTGGTTCACAGTTTTGACAGCAGTGTGTTAGCATTTGAACAAAGTGCTGTAAATCCACAGTGTTGTGCAGGTTGTGGTTAAAGTCCTGGGATAAGTGTGTAGAGTTTTGAAAACTGTGTTCAAGCGATGAGAAACGAGCTAGAGTTTGGTCCACATGAACTGCTGCTGTGCAGACTGGAGTTAGAGTTTTGCACATGTGACTCCAGTTGTGCCCACTGTCGTTTAGCAATCGGAAAAAACTGTAATGTAGTTTATGTGTCTATGTGGTGTTTTTAATATGCTTTAAGACAAACCATGTGTAAATGAGTATTTCCTCCTTAAAACTGCAGTGAACCAAAGACAGTCTCAAAAACACGCTTTGAAATCGCTGGTGTTTCTGACGTCACAAACTACCTTGTAACCAATCAGATCAACGTGTGATCGTCAACCAGTGGATCTCTGAGCTGAGGGAGTGAGTGGAGGCGGGGCTCATAGAACCGCAAATACTAAATGAGGCAAGGGTGTTGAGTTACATTCAAGATATTTTAAGGCATGAAGACATTTTTTTATTAAAAACGTTTAAATATGTTGATGATCAAAGATGAGTTTTAAGGGATTACAGGGGACTTTAAATGTTTAAACGTTTTTTTCTTGGTTATGTGAACATTAAGGGAACATTAACATTGTATCATTCTTCAAACATTATGGAACGTTACTTTTGAATGTAGGGTTAGTAGCTAGTAGTAACAAGTAGCAACATTTAAAAAACGTCAGACTGAAACATTTCAGAAAAAAACGTTCCGTGAAGGATGTATAAATAATGTTTTTAACGTTTTGAGAACATTATTAAACTTTGAACGACTGCTCTATTAACGTTACTTGAAGAACATTTGTTCAGAGTCTTGCCAGAATAGCTGCATGACTACATGAAAGCACACTTGGCAATGAAGCTCTTTTTGATTCTGAAAATATCTACTTTATTTATGAGCCAGTGAGTAAATCCAGAGCACGCAGGATTTCATCTCGTCCACAGCGAGGCGACGGTGGTTTGGCAGACATGAGGAGGATTCTCCACATATAGCAACACACACATTCCCCGGGGAGAGAAGCATCAGCTCACACTGGACCAGAACCTGACACTGGATCTCTTCAGCTACAGGTCCGGCACTGCGAGCTAGTACAGATCTGGTTACGCTTCAACTGCATCGCTGACCTGCCATCATTTCCACCAGAAAACAAGCTAGGTAATCTGCAGATCGACAGATAGACTAGGGCCATGTCCACACTAACACGGTTTCATTTGAAAAGCATCTTTTTCTCTCCGTTTCTCTTCTGTTCACACTGAGACGGCACACTGAAACGAAAACGCTGTTTTCAAATGTATCCGGATTAATGTAGACGTGGCCTAGTTTTGTTTTCGCAGTCCACTGGGACCTTATCGACAAAGCTCTGGTTATAAATTTCTTTAACATATCGGACGAGCAAGCATATGCTACTTATAGGAAGAGCGCTGAATATTGCCCAGAGAGGTCAAAGGGCTGTGAAGGTCAAAGGTTTCGTCCTCCCCTCATCATAAAGTGCATTATCATCTTCTCCATGGCCGTGTTATCCAGATGGTGGAGTAAGATCAAGACAGCTTGTAAACCATCTTGGGAAACAAAATTGCCATAGAGCATATTTGATTCATCATATTTCAAAAAGGGAATCATTTGAGCCTCGCCTTTCTAGGATAACAGGAGAGATAATGTTACCAAACTGAGTCAGACTGAGTGAGGAAATATTCTCTGTTTATATCTCTGTTGTGTGGTTCCTATAAATTAATAAAGGGAATGGTACGCATTAAACTGATTTACTGTAACTTGCTATTGGTAAAGCCAGCGATCTGAAGTCAGTCTAAATGTGTGTTAAAGAGAATCTTTGTGAAGGAAGTGATCTTGAGCTCATTATTCATGAGAGTTTGTTGCCATCATCAGAATCACCTGCTAAAGATCACACTTCATTTTCCTTCCACAGCCATTCCATGAAAGGATCATTTACCAAGTAATAACAATAACAATATCACGTTTCTTAAGCCATCCCAGAAAACAAAAATAAGTTCTAGGGATGTTTCTCTAACGTTCCCATTAAGATATGTAAATGCTATTTCTGAATGTTTTCTAAATGTTCAAAACGTCCATATTTTTAAATGTTTTAAAAATGTTTCTTCTTGGTTATGTGAACGTTAAGGGAACATTACACTGTATCATTCTTCAAACATTATGGGAATGTTACTTTTGAATGTTCTCTGAACGTTCTGAAACAAGTAACATTTAAAAACTGTTAGATGAACGTCCAGCTGAAACATTTCAGAAACAAATGTTGTATAACTTTGAACAAACGTTGTATTAAAGTTTCTAGAAGAACGTGTTCATGACTTGTCATGTTGACATGTTCTTAAAAATATATATTATTGAAGTTCTTTATTTGGATGTTATTATGATTATAATAATATTATAGTAGCTAATACTTTATTGTAATGTATGCATGTTTATGTTTCATGTTTTCAAGTGCACACAGATCTATACACACATTCTATGGAAAAGTGTGAGAAAATCAGCTTACAGTGAGCAGAAGTCTGGAGACTGTGCATGTACAAAAGAGTAAGTCATTTTAAATAATAAATGTATACTTTTTAAGAAAAGTTGTTAAATCTTTTTTTATTTGTTTGTTGTCAAAGATGTGAAATCCTTAAAACTTCAATAATCATTCTAATTCTATGAGTACCCTAGTTAAAAAAAAACTAAAAAAACTAAAATGTATTTGAAATACATTAATTTTATGCTAAGTATAATGCAAATGCATTTACATATTTATGTACTTAATAAAAATACCCTGAAATTGTACTTTTGGTATAAACTGGTAAAGTCTGCTAAATTAGCACATCTAATTTTGTACTTAATGTACTTTGATTGTGCAGAAGTTCAACTAAAGATATACTGAAGTACAGCGTGATTGTGTTAAAGTGGAACTGTTCAAGAATACTTTAGGTACACTTTAAATATCTTGCCTATAAAGATTGATATACAGAGATCATACAATCCTTATTTATATTGTATTTAAGAAGTACTCCAAATAAAGTTGAATTATAATGTTATATCAGTAAGTCTCCAGCAATATGGCAATACATATGTTAATGGATTTGAAGTCAACTTAAATGTATTTTAAATAGATTCGGTAATAGTTTTTTTTTTTTACTAGGGAACGGTGAAGTCCACAGCACAACTCTTCAAAAAAACTCTTTGTATTTTTATAGAGGAAATAATAATAAAAAAAATCTACTTTTATCATTATTATTACAGTTTTTTTCAGTCGCTAACAAGCGTTTGTCCAACCAGTGTTCACATTTTCAAAACTCTAAACACAATTAGCACAGCATCAGTCTTTTGTGGCCATACCATTCACATATTTCTTGTATTTTTCACACAATATGCAGTCAGTGAACACATTTCCATAATGCTTAAATTTTCTTAACAGACAAGCTATACCTCCCAACAAAATTATAGAGTGTTTTTGTAGTATTTACAAATGTTAACACACAACATCCCACAACAGCAAAAACAATATTCCAAACCTTAGATACAGTATGGACTGCATTTATTTACCATTTACATGAAACTTTTACCATTTTTGTAAATTTCATGATTTTAGCAAAATGTGATTTTGATTGCTAGCAAAATGTGTTGCTTTTGAACAATGTCATGAAGAAACAAGCTTTTCGAGTCCATATGCATCTTCCTGTAATGATGCTGAAAATCCAGCTTTTCATCACAGGAATACTGTAAATTACATTTTACACATGACATACATATTTTTAAAAAGAAATCAGTTATTTCAAATTGTACTAATATTTTACAATATGAAAGTTTTTTTAAAAAAAACTCTGCTTCTGCAATGATATCAGTTCAAAAACAATATATCAGTGAGAGAGTCAAGGAGCTACAACGACAATATGTCCAGATATAGTGTAGCCTACTGTATATTCAATTCAATGTCCAGTTCTATAAGCTTTGTACTTTGCAAGTAGGTAACCTACACAGTAATATGTTACAGTACAGTATAGTATACAGTGATGATATGATTTACATAAACTTTGTTTTGAGAGTTATGGAATTGGAGGCCAACCAGGCCCCTCATGAATTCATATACATAGATGAGGCAGGATTCAATCTGGCCAAAAGGCGTCGACCTGGACAAAATGTAATGTTTTTGCTGTTGTTTTTTTTGTTCAGAATGCTCTTGTGTGTTTCATGGATATTTTTCTACTGTACCTCCTGTAGTAAACAGTAAAGGAATAAAAACTGATTTGCTTTTTACTGGAATGTTTATGAATGTGAAAAGTACTGTACATGTGGACATACAGTTCCCAACCAAGAAATTTAGTGTAAAACGGTGGATTGCATGTTTTGCATGCAGATACCTGTAAAACTGAAACATAAAAGTCTATGCAGTTTTAGTAATGTCAACAATAGCCAGTATTTTGAAACCTGGTGTACTTTGATTGACTGCATGAACCTTGTGAAGTGAAAACAAGTGTTATTCTTTGACAGAATAATTTCATTTTGAGTCAGATTTCCAGTGTTTTGGTAAAGTTAGTGTGTGCACAGAGAAACATGTGTTCTGTTTTGAAATGAAGAGTTAGTGTATATTTAACAAAATGTGTTTTTGAGAAGACAATTAACCATTTGGCCAATTGTGTTTTGTAGGTGTGAGTCTGTGTTAAGAGTTTAGAAAAAGTATCTGAAGTATGGGTAAGCGCTTGTTAGCGATTGAAAAAAACTGTAGTTCTATTCCAAATCACTGGGTTCCTAAAATCCGCCGTGTGAATGTGATGTGGACTAGAAGACTAACACTGGTCGAGTCCACTTTAAAGTCCAGCTGCAAAGTCAATGCAATGATTGTTTTTGTTTGTTTTCTCTCAGTTTGATCAGTAAAAGAGACTGAACTCTATTCTGAACAGCCTTTAAAAGCCAATAACAAACTTCAGAGACACGTCAACATGTTAGATCACTGAAACACTAACTTAAAATCTCCTTCTTGCTCACGGGTCAGTCCGGATCACTGTCTGTCATTGCTTTGGGTTTCAGATTGTGTTTGTGTGAGGAAAGCATGGATGTAAACATGTTAAACCCATAGTGTCACAAAAACATGGTCATTTCATGCAACCGCTCCGTTATTGTGCCTGAAATATCCTACTGATTTCTCAAGCGTCTAGTCCACTGTCCTTAATCTCATTACGCTCCTCCAGATCCTCCACTGTCTCCTCGCACTGGCTAGACGTCTCATTAACATGCTAAACACTGAGACCGAGGAACAGGCCCTGGTTCGGTCAATAGCCCACAGGAGGAATGTGTGCACATCTCATGATAACATCAGACTCTGAGCAGACAGCGCCATGGGCCACGACACACACGTTTATGGACGTCTATCTGCATCCCTGATCAACACGAAAGCCTCTGAGACCAGCCGGCCTGTGTAGGAGACGCGAGCCCTGCGTTTCAACCGGTGTAAATCAGCCCTATCAGCGCGAGGAACGTCACCTCAGGTGCTCTCAGGTGAAGCGATTGAGATCTCGCTGCAGCGTCTGAGAGGCTCTTAGCTTTAGCGTGTTTGTGGCTCTCATCTGTGTGCAAATACACATCAAACTTTCCCTCAGAAATCAGGACACACTCACCATTTACTATATTGCAGATCACTGAAAACACAATATGGAAAGTGAATTACTAACAGTGTACTTATTGTTAACAAAAGCTAAAACTGCTAAAAAAAACTAAAGAAAAACAAAATGTATTATGTGAAAAAAAACTGATTGAAACAAATTTAAGGTAAGGTGTATAACATTATAACATTATATATATATATGTTATATACCCTAACCCCAACCCTAACCCTATACATAACAAAACCACTAAAACTTAAAATAAAATATAAATATGAAAAAATGATTTTTTTTTTTAAGGTGAAATACTAAAATAATTAAAACTAAAACTGAAATAAAAAATATTTCAAGTTAAATATAATAATAATAATGATAGTGACAAAACCACTAAAACTATATAAATATAAATATAAATATAAATATAAATATAAATATAAATTATTAAAATAAAAGCCAGAAATTAATCTGGCAGAGAGAAGCTGTTATAAATGTCTCAGAAACAGTGACCCAGATGTGGGCCGGATCTGGGCCGACACTCTGTTGCTGTCTGGGTCTCACTCACTGTCCTGTCTAATAACTGACAAATGCCACAAAATTAACATTAATCCAATGTAACATCATTAAAAACCCTGTTATTAAAGCTGTAGTGTGTAATTTCTGCACCATTCGAGACACCAAATGAAATACTGACTGTTTTCAAGCAGGTTTCCCCAACAATCAGATGATCTCGGCCCAAACTCACGAGTCAATCAGCGCGTCAACATGAACTCTAACAAAGTTATGAACAAACATTCTCAATAGAACATTTGCTCAAAGTTATCTGGTCTTTAATAATGTTCTCAAAACGTTAATACAAAAAACATTATTCGTACATCAATTATGGAGCGTTTTTTACGGACACGTTTCAGTTGAATGTCCATCAAATTTTTTTTTAAATGCTACTTGTTTCAGAACGTTCCGAGAACATTCAAATGTAACATTGCAATAATGTTTGAAGAATGATACAATGGTATTTTTAACGTTCATATAACCAAGAAAAAAACATTGTAAACATTTAAAAAACTGGAAATTTTTTAACATTCAGAGAACATTCAGAAATAATGTTTTCCTTCCCATTACTTAATGGGAGATGTTCTCAGAACATATATTTGGTATGCATCATATCACGTAAACTAGGACACACCGATGAAGACCACAGCTCGACTACAAAAAAATAAAGGTTCACAGCAATGCCATAGAAGAACCATTTCTGGGTCCCCAAACCTTTCAATGATCAGTCCTTTAAAGAACCATTTACTTCTTTTCTAATCATCTGAAGAACCTCTTTCCACCATGAAGAACCTCTGTTGTCCTGTTAGAGAATCTTCATGGAGCCGTCGATGTGCAGCAGCTCCGTTATAAACGCACTGAATGCAGTATCAGCTGGTCTGAATGCTCAAGCAAACAGATGAAAGTTTTGAGTGGATACACCAAATAGCTTACATATAGATGACCCTGCATACACTCTAAAAAAAATTGGGTTATTTTTTCTACCCAGATCCTGGGTTGAGCCTTATGGGTCAATTTTTCGGGTTATTTTTTCAGTGTTTGTGTAGTCTTTGTGTTACCCAGATCCTGGGTCAGACGTAACATCCCAGTGTTTGGGTAGTTTTTGTGTTACCCAGATCCTGGGTCAGACGTAACAACGCAGTGTTTGGGTAGTTTTTGTGTAACCCAGATCCTGGCTCAGACGTAACATCCCAGTGTTTGGGTAGTTTTTGTGTTACCCAGATCCTGGGTCAGACGTAACAACCCAGTGTTTGTGTAGTTTTTGTGTTACCCAGATCCTGGGTCAGACGTAACAACCCAGTGTTTGGGTAGTTTTTGTGTTACCCAGATCCTGGGTCAGACGTAACAACGCAGTGTTTGGGTAGTTTTTGTGTAACCCAGATCCTGGCTCAGACGTAACATCCCAGTGTTTGGGTAGTTTTTGTGTTACCCAGATCCTGGGTCAGACGTAACAACCCAGTGTTTGTGTAGTTTTTGTGTTACCCAGATCCTGGGTCAGACGTAACAACCCAGTGTTTGTGTAGTTTTTGTGTTACCCAGATCCTGGGTCAGACGTAACAACCCAGTGTTTGGGTAGTTTTTGTGTAACCCAGATCCTGGCTCAGACGTAACATCCCAGTGTTTGGGTAGTTTTTGTGTTACCCAGATCCTGGGTCAGACGTAACAACCCAGTGTTTGTGTAGTTTTTGTGTTACCCAGATCCTGGGTCAGACGTAACAACCCAGTGTTTGTGTAGTTTTTGTGTTACCCAGATCCTGGGTCAGACGTAACATCCCAGTGTTTGGGTAGTTTTTGTGTTACCCAGATCCTGGGTCAGACGTAACAACCCAGTGTTTGTGTAGTTTTTGTGTTACCCAGATCCTGGGTCAGACGTAACAACGCAGTGTTTGGGTAGTTTTTGTGTAACCCAGATCCTGGCTCAGACGTAACATCCCAGTGTTTGGGTAGTTTTTGTGTTACCCAGATCCTGGGTCAGACGTAACAACCCAGTGTTTGTGTAGTTTTTGTGTTACCCAGATCCTGGGTCAGACGTAACAACCCAGTGTTTGTGTAGTTTTTGTGTTACCCAGATCCTGGGTCAGACGTAACATCCCAGTGTTTGGGTAGTTTTTGTGTTACCCAGATCCTGGGTCAGACGTAACATCCCAGTGTTTGTGTAGTTTTTGTGTTACCCAGATCCTGGTTCAGACGTAACAAAAAGTGTTTGGGTAGTTTTTGTGTAACACATATCCTGGGTCAAACGTAACAACCCAGTGTTTGGGTAGATTTTGTGTAACACAGATCCTGGGTCAGACGTAACAACCCAGTGTTTGGGTAGTTTTTGTGTAACACAGATCCTGGGTCAGACGTAACATCCCAGTGTTTGTGTAGTTTTTGTGTTACCCAGATCCTGGTTCAGACGTAACAAAAAGTGTTTGGGTAGTTTTTGTGTAACACATATCCTGGGTCAAACGTAACAACCCAGTGTTTGGGTAGTTTTTGTGTAACACATATCCTGGGTCAGACGTAACAACCCAGTGTTTGGGTAGTTTTTGTGTAACACAGATCCTGGGTCAGACGTAACATCCCAGTGTTTGTGTAGTTTTTGTGTTACCCAGATCCTGGTTCAGACGTAACAAAAAGTGTTTGGGCAGTTTTTGTGTAACACATATCCTGGGTCAGATGTAACATCCCAGTGTTTGTGTAGTTTTTGTGTTACCCAGATCCTGGTTCAGACGTAACAAAAAGTGTTTAGGTAGTTTTTGTGTAACACAGATCCTGGGTCAGACGTAACAACCCAGTGTTTGGGTAGTTTTTGTGTAACACAGATCCTGGGTCAGACGCAACATCCCAGTGTTTGGGTAGTTTTTGTGTAACCCAGATCCTGGTTCAGACGTAACATCCCAGTGTTTGGGTAGTTTTTGTGTAACACAGATCCTGGGTCAGACGCAACATCCCAGTGTTTGTGTAGTTTTTGTGTTACCCAGATCCTGGTTCAGACGTAACAAAAAGTGTTTAGGTAGTTTTTGTGTAACACAGATCCTGGGTCAGACGTAACAACCCAGTGTTTGGGTAGTTTTTGTGTAACACAGATCCTGGGTCAGACGCAACATCCCAGTGTTTGGGTAGTTTTTGTGTAACCCAGATCCTGGGTCAGGCGTAACAACCCAGTGTTTGTGTAGTTTTTGTGTTACCCAGATACTGGGTCAGACGTAACAAAAAGTGTTTGGGTAGTTTTTAAGTAACACAGATCCTGGGTCAGACGTAACAACCCAGTGTTTGTGTAGTTTTTGTGTTACCCAGATCCTGGGTCAGACGTAACAACCCAGTGTTTGTGTAGTTTTTGTGTTACCCAGATACTTGGTCAGACGTAACATCCCAGTGTTTGGGTAGTTTTTGTGTTACCCAGATCCTGGGTCAGACGTAACAACCCAGTGTTTGGGTAGTATCAGGGCATCTGAAGTTATAAGTTCCACTGCTGAACACGACACAAGCTGCGGCGACACAAATCTCTCTGAAGATCCAGAGACGTTACAGTGGAAACGGGACAACAGAGACTGGGCCATTACACTGCAATTAGTTCTAAATGTTTAATTTTTACATGTAATATTTGTTAAACGAGCTTAAATGTAGTCAATATGTATTTAAAAACTATATCAAATATGTTATACTGTAAAATATGATAAAAAATAAAGGACTTATCATGCAAACCAGTGTTTGTGTGGAGTATTTGTTTTTAAAGTTTAGATGATTTCAGTTAATCTTTAAAGAACAATTCATGTATGAAGTAAAAAACAAATAGCTAGTAGTAAAAATGAATCAACCCAGTATGCTGGGTCAAATTAACCCAACATATTTTCTGTTCTATATTTACCCAGACCTTGGGTAAATTGGGTGAGACACTAAATTGAGTGTCTCATGGACTGACCAACACAAACGCCCTCCGACCTACAGAAACACACACACACACACACACACACACACACACACACACACACACTACCACAGAGAGTTTGTAAGGGCCACTTCAATTTGTCAGATCCGTCATCTCTCACACATGCACTCTCTCTCCTGTGATGGACTTCATTGTGAGGATGGTCCACTCTCACAAAACATGAGATGTGTTCTCCCGGGAGTGAGGGTAATGAAATCAGGCGAGGCCGGCCCAACGAATGAAGGAACGAATGAAGGAACGAAAGAAGGAACGCTCTCAGGGAATGAGAAGCGCTTTTAGCCTGAGCAGCAGATTTCTTTGAGCACCTTCACGGGGAGTCGTGCATTAACAATACTGTTCCTCCTGCTGTCCACCACCACGATTGTTCTCCCTTGTTAATATTTTGCCCTAACAGTGCTTTTGATTTTATTCTGGTTTTTCTGCTCCTTGTCCTGAATCAGATTAGGATCGATTGCCGCACGAGAGCATACGCGGAGAGCCCGACAGAACCGCGCATTGAGAGTATTCAGGCGACTAAATAGAATTGTTTGCCCTTAGATGTCAAATTTCCTCCGAGACGAGAATGTCAATAGCAATTAGATTGTGTGCATTCGCTCCACGAGAGCGGTGGCCATCTTGGTCCCAATTCAGTTTCACTCTTGCATTACAGTAACTCCATTAGCCGCTGCGGGGACCGTGTTCTTTTACTCAGCGGCTTGGCATCCGATGAAAGGTCAGAGCCTGCTGAAGTGGGCAGAAAGTGAATTAATGAACAGATGTCTTTAGGAAGTGAACGGTCTGAGTGTGCGTCCGTGTCCCGTCGCTTCCACAGGCTAACGTGATAACATGACAAACACGGTTAGCGGCCGCGGGACGCTCCCCTACACACACACCACACTTACTGCAAAAGCTGCAGATTACACACATTCGAGATGCTTTTAATCACATCTTCTGAATGAGAATTAAAGCCACTCATTTTGTTTGGTTGTTGCTTTTTTTGGCTGAGCAAAGCAGGGTTATTAGTTAGCTAAAACCAAAACCGTAAAAACATTTTTGAAATACAATAAACATTAAATCAAGTCACTTTTATTTCTGTTGAGCTTTATACCACACAGATTGAATAACTGTGTTATTCACAAGATCATGCTGTTATAAGGTGCATAATTATGCATTAAAGTGCTTGTACATGTATTGTACTGTATATAAAGGCTTTAAGTAAAGTATAAAAAAATAACTAAAACTGAATCTGAAATAAAACAGAATAAATACTATAATATTTTGTAAAAAACAGTAACACCTTATTTTACAGAGTCCACATATAGTTTCTACTGTACTAACTATGAATTATGCATAATTACATGCAGCTATCCCTAAAGCCAACTTTAATCCTAATCCTAACCATTTAGTAAGTACATGTAGTTCATAATGTATTATTACACTGTAACAAGGACACCTTAAAATAAAGCGTAACAGAACAAACTATCTCAATGATACCAAAATTCTTTGAGATGTTGGAAATCCTGGAAATCTTTTTATTTATTTCCAGGTGCTTCTCAGTCTGATTAACTCCACTGACAGGAGTGAAAGAGTTTGAAGCAACGCCTGTCTGAGTCCTGGTGAGCCGCCAACATCAGCAGCTTTCAGAGAATAACGTTATTAGATCCAGCTATTAAAAGCATGTCAACTGTGAATATTTAAAGTGGTTTATTCAGCGTGGAGACACAAACACACACACACACACACACACACACACATTCGCTCGAGCTCAATATTTCGGCCTGATCATTTAAGAGCTCGAATCACAACTAATCCAATCATTATAAGCCTCCGGTTGAACTGGCTGCCACAGGCTCTTTGCTTAAGACTTGACAAATTGATCATTTGCTCAATAACCCTTACAGTCGGAGGAGCAGAACTAGCTGGTAACAGAGTGCACATCGCTTCCATTGGGCTTGAGTATATTGTAAAGATGCCGTTCCCCGCTGATTTACTGAAGACAGGCACATTTTTTCTTTGTTGTTGACACATTTATCAGGTTAGGACTCAAGTCTGCTGAATCAGGAGATCACGGGACTCTTAGAGGTATTGCTTTCGGCCGTCAAACAAACCTTTTTAAATAAACAGAATGAAGGTTAAAAGTCAAAAATCACATTGCTGCTAATATCTGGAATTGGTGGTTTATAGTTAAATATGGGACATATATTTCAAACATTTAGCATGCAATTAAAAAACACATTTAAACTAACATTTTGGGGTTGGTAGAGTTTGTTGATGTTTCTGAAAGAGTCTCTTCTGCTCAGCAAGACTGCGTTTATTTTGATTAAAAAAAACAGTGAAATATTATTCCAGTGTAAATCAGCTGTTTTCTATGTGAATATATTGTAAAGTGTAATTTATTCCTGTGATCAGTGCTGAATTTCAGCATCATTACCTCAGTGTCACATGATCCTTCAGAAATCACTCTAATATGATGATTTGATGCTTGAGAAACATTAATGATTATTATCAGTGTTGAAAACAGTTCATAATTTTGTGGAAAGTGTGATGCATTTTATTTTTCAGGATTCTTTGATGAATAGAAAGAGCATTGATCTACTCAGAAATGAACAGTTAAGCTTTTCTTGATGGGAAAGTCAAAAAGCACAGTCCAAATCACACATTTATTTTTTCTTTTATTTGTATAAGGGCTGCAAATTGTTTCCAATCTGTTGCATTAAAAGCATCAGGCCTTTTCCGGATAACCCCAGGTCTTGGTCTACAGGTGAACTCTGTGATAAAGAGAATCTTCCCTGAATTATTCTAAGCTAAATAAACCATTTCTTTGAAGCCATTTCACTTGTCCGTCTAAAACATGGAACGTCAGCTCTGGAAAACCCCGAACACCAGATGTTTGCTTCTGTCCAGAGACGGCCAGTCTGTGTCTGTGCATTAATGAAGCTGGACATTCATATCTGAATCTGATGGAGACCATATGCTGCCCGATAATATACGACACGTAACATTGACGGAGTCACATCTGGACGTGATATCATGACGCTGTCGCCACCTCCAACAGACGAGCGATTTAAGAGCAGTTTCTAACTTTACTTTACTTTACTTTACTTTACTCACTGACGGAGAGAAAACGCTGACGGGAACGAGTGATCGGGAAGTTCAAGGTTCACCAGACCTCAATGCTCACTATTGAAACTATACGTGAAAAACACAGGATTATAGGCAAATTATGCCATCATTTGCCAGATGCAAGCCAAGTGTTTGTGACTGATACTTTCTTTGCACATTAATAATACACTCTGTACTTTGGCCATTACTCAGAAGAATAAGAACAACAGTTTAAGAGATATATAGTGAGTCTTCTTGATGTATTCATTCTCTAACTGTCCTCCTCAAATAGACTGAGAGTTCAATTCGACTGTAATCAAACTGAGGAACTGATGAAGCTCTCTGCCGGTTAACCTGGAGATTAATAGCTTGTTGATTTTACACTTAATGTTCTTCAGAATATGGATGTTTCTTGCTTTTTTTAAAATAAAGGCTTCTGTTGAAAGCAATGGATCATAAAAGTCAAATCCGCCTGTTTGCATGAATGAACCTCAAAAATAATGCCTTTACAACAAATGATCCATATTACAGTAACATAGACTAATGAAATCTTCATGTCTACATTCTTAGACTAAAAGGTTCAGTGGGTTCGATATAGAACTCTCTAGATACGTTCGTGTTTAACGCGTTATTGCAATTTTTTCTACTAATTAAGTATATATAGAGCTGTTTAATTCATAGAATTTAATTAAAACTACAAAATATTAGTGCTGGGCAACGATTAATCGCGATTAATCACATCCAAAATAAAAGTTTGTGTTTACATTATATATGTGTGTGTGTTGTGTGTAATTATTTAGTATATATAAATACACACACATGCATGCATGTTTATATTTAAGATTTTTTTTTTATTTATATATAAATTTATATATCACATCAATTATATATATATATATATACAGTATATCATGCAAATATTTCTTAATGCATATGTATGTATTTATATATACAAAATAATTACACACAGTACACACACACACATATTATGTAAACACAAACTTTTATTTTGGATGTGATTAATCGTGATTAATCGTTGCCCAGCACTTAAAAATATTAATTAAATCTAAATCCATAAAGTCATAGAAACCCATAACAGGTTCTCCATATGAAGAGCCCTTTAAAGCTCCAGAACCTTTTCTTCAAAGAATGAATGTAACATTTCAAGTTCTAATGGAATTGTTTTCAAGCAATCTGTTTTAAAATCAAACCTGCTCAAACTTCAGTTCAGTTCAATT